>NW_028237875.1:0-2500 GCF_034619465.1 Leptosomus discolor
CTAACCCAAACCTAACCCTAACCCTAACCCTAACCCTAACCCTAACCCTAACCCTAACCCTAACCCAACCTAACCCTAACCCTAACCCTAACCCTAACCTAACCCTAACCCTAACCCTAACCCCTAACCCTAACCCTAACCCTAACCCTAACCCTAACCCTAACCCTAACCCTAACCCTAAACCCTAACCCTAACCCTAACCCTAACCCTAACCCTAACCCTAACCCTAACCCTAACCTAACCCTAACCCTAACCCTAACCCTAACCCTAACCCTAACCTAACCCTAACCCTAACCCTAACCCTAACCCTAACCCTAACCTAACCCTAACCCTAACCCTAACCCTAACCCTAACCCTAACCCTAACCCTAACCCTAACCCTAACCCTAACCCTAACCCTAACCCTAACCCTAACCCTAACCCTAACCCTAACCCTAACCCTAACCTAACCCTAACCCTAACCCTAACCCTAACCCTAACCCTAACCCTAACCCTAACCCTAACCCTAACCCTAACCCTAACCCTAACCCTAACCCTAACCCTAACCCTAACCCTAACCCTAACCCTAACCCTAACCCTAACCCTAACCCTAACCCTAACCCTAACCCTAACCCTAACCCTAACCTAACCCTAACCCTAACCCTAACCCTAACCCTAACCCTAACCCTAACCCTAACCCTAACCCTAACCCTAACCTAACCCTAACCCTAACCCTAACCCTAACCCTAACCCTAACCCTAACCCTAACCCTAACCCTAACCCTAACCCTAACCCTAACCCTAACCCTAACCCTAACCCCTAACCCTAACCCTAACCCTAACCCTAACCCTAACCCTAACCCTAACCCTAACCCTAACCCTAACCCTAACCCTAACCCTAACCTAACCCTAACCCTAACCCTAACCCTAACCCTAACCCTAACCCTAACCCTAACCCTAACCCTAACCCTAACCCTAACCCTAACCCTAACCCTAACCCTAACCCTAACCCTAACCCTAACCCTAACCCTAACCCTAACCCTAACCCTACCCTAACCCTAACCCTAACCCTAACCCTAACCCTAACCCTAACCCTAACCCTAACCCTAACCCTAACCCTAACCCTAACCCTAACCCTAACCCTAACCCTAACCCTAACCCTAACCCTAACCCTAACCCTAACCCTAACCCTAACCCTAACCCTAACCCTAACCCTAACCCTAACCCTAACCCTAACCCTAACCCTAACCCTAACCCTAACCCTAACCCTAACCCTAACCCTAACCCTAACCCTAACCCTAACCCTAACCCTAACCCTAACCCTAACCCTAACCCTAACCCTAACCCTAACCCTAACCCTAACCCTAACCCTAACCCTAACCCTAACCCTAACCCTAACCCTAACCCTAACCCTAACCCTAACCCTAACCCTAACCCTAACCCTAACCCTAACCCTAACCCTAACCCTAACCCTAACCCTAACCCTAACCCTAACCCTAACCCTAACCCTAACCCTAACCCTAACCCTAACCCTAACCCTAACCCTAACCCTAACCCTAACCCTAACCCTAACCCTAACCCTAACCCTAACCCTAACCCTAACCCTAACCCTAACCCTAACCCTAACCCTAACCCTAACCCTAACCCTAACCCTAACCCTAACCCTAACCTAACCCTAACCCTAACCCTAACCCTAACCCTAACCCTAACCCTAACCCTAACCCTAACCCTAACCCTAACCCTAACCCTAACCCTAACCCTAACCCTAACCCTAACCCTAACTACCCTAACCCTAACCCTAACCCTAACCCTAACCCCTAACCCTAACCCTAACCCTAACCCTAACCCTAACCCTAACCCTAACCCTAACCCTAACCCTAACCCTAACCTAACCCTAACCCTAACCCTAACCCTAACCCTAACCCTAACCCTAACCCTAACCCTAACCCTAACCCTAACCCTAACCCTAACCCTAACCCTAACCCTAACCCTAACCCTAACCCTAACCCTAACCCTAACCCTAACCCTAACCCTAACCCTAACCCTAACCTAACCCTAACCCTAACCCTAACCCTAACCCTAACCCTAACCCTAACCCTAACCCTAACCCTAACCCTAACCCTAACCCTAACCCTAACCCTAACCCTAACCCTAACCCTAACCCTAACCCTAACCCTAACCCTAACCCTAACCCTAACCCTAACCCTAACCCTAACCCTAACCCTAACCCTAACCCTAACCCTAACCCTAACCCTAACCCTAACCCTAACCCTAACCCTAACCCTAACCCTAACCCTAACCCTAACCCTAACCCTAACCCTAACCCTAACCCTAACCCTAACCCTAACCCTAACCCTAACCCTAACCCTAACCCTAACCCTAACCCTAACCCTAACCCTAACCCTAACCCTAACCCTAACCCTAACCCTAACCCTAACCCTAACCCTAACCCTAACCCTAACCCTAACCCTAACCTAACCCTAACCCTAACCCTAACCCTAACCCTAACCCTAACCCTAACCC
>NW_028237875.1:12500-15000 GCF_034619465.1 Leptosomus discolor
TAACCCTAACCCTAACCCTAACCCTAACCCTAACCCTAACCCTAACCCTAACCCTAACCCTAACCCTAACCCTAACCCTAACCCTAACCCTAACCCTAACCCTAACCCTAACCCTAACCCTAACCCTAACCCTAACCCTAACCCTAACCCTAACCCTAACCCTAACCCTAACCCTAACCCTAACCCTAACCCTAACCCTAACCCTAACCCTAACCCTAACCCTAACCCTAACCCTAACCCTAACCCTAACCCTAACCCTAACCCTAACCCTAACCCTAACCCTAACCCTAACCCTAACCCTAACCCTAACCCTAACCCTAACCCTAACCCTAACCCTAACCCTAACCCTAACCCTAACCCTAACCCTAACCCTAACCCTAACCCTAACCCTAACCCTAACCCTAACCCTAACCCTAACCCTAACCCTAACCCTAACCCTAACCCTAACCCTAACCCTAACCCTAACCCTAACCCTAACCCTAACCCTAACCCTAACCCTAACCCTAACCCTAACCCTAACCCTAACCCTAACCCTAACCCTAACCCTAACCCTAACCCTAACCCTAACCCTAACCCTAACCCTAACCCTAACCCTAACCCTAACCCTAACCCTAACCCTAACCCTAACCCTAACCCTAACCCTAACCCTAACCCTAACCCTAACCCTAACCCTAACCCTAACCCTAACCCTAACCCTAACCCTAACCCTAACCCTAACCCTAACCCTAACCCTAACCCTAACCCTAACCCTAACCCTAACCCTAACCCTAACCCTAACCCTAACCCTAACCCTAACCCTAACCCTAACCCTAACCCTAACCCTAACCCTAACCCTAACCCTAACCCTAACCCTAACCCTAACCCTAACCCTAACCCTAACCCTAACCCTAACCCTAACCCTAACCCTAACCCTAACCCTAACCCTAACCCTAACCCTAACCCTAACCCTAACCCTAACCCTAACCCTAACCCTAACCCTAACCCTAACCCTAACCCTAACCCTAACCCTAACCCTAACCCTAACCCTAACCCTAACCCTAACCCTAACCCTAACCCTAACCCTAACCCTAACCCTAACCCTAACCCTAACCCTAACCCTAACCCTAACCCTAACCCTAACCCTAACCCTAACCCTAACCCTAACCCTAACCCTAACCCTAACCCTAACCCTAACCCTAACCCTAACCCTAACCCTAACCCTAACCCTAACCCTAACCCTAACCCTAACCCTAACCCTAACCCTAACCCTAACCCTAACCCTAACCCTAACCCTAACCCTAACCCTAACCCTAACCCTAACCCTAACCCTAACCCTAACCCTAACCCTAACCCTAACCCTAACCCTAACCCTAACCCTAACCCTAACCCTAACCCTAACCCTAACCCTAACCCTAACCCTAACCCTAACCCTAACCCTAACCCTAACCCTAACCCTAACCCTAACCCTAACCCTAACCCTAACCCTAACCCTAACCCTAACCCTAACCCTAACCCTAACCCTAACCCTAACCCTAACCCTAACCCTAACCCTAACCCTAACCCTAACCCTAACCCTAACCCTAACCCTAACCCTAACCCTAACCCTAACCCTAACCCTAACCCTAACCCTAACCCTAACCCTAACCCTAACCCTAACCCTAACCCTAACCCTAACCCTAACCCTAACCCTAACCCTAACCCTAACCCTAACCCTAACCCTAACCCTAACCCTAACCCTAACCCTAACCCTAACCCTAACCCTAACCCTAACCCTAACCCTAACCCTAACCCTAACCCTAACCCTAACCCTAACCCTAACCCTAACCCTAACCCTAACCCTAACCCTAACCCTAACCCTAACCCTAACCCTAACCCTAACCCTAACCCTAACCCTAACCCTAACCCTAACCCTAACCCTAACCCTAACCCTAACCCTAACCCTAACCCTAACCCTAACCCTAACCCTAACCCTAACCCTAACCCTAACCCTAACCCTAACCCTAACCCTAACCCTAACCCTAACCCTAACCCTAACCCTAACCCTAACCCTAACCCTAACCCTAACCCTAACCCTAACCCTAACCCTAACCCTAACCCTAACCCTAACCCTAACCCTAACCCTAACCCTAACCCTAACCCTAACCCTAACCCTAACCCTAACCCTAACCCTAACCCTAACCCTAACCCTAACCCTAACCCTAACCCTAACCCTAACCCTAACCCTAACCCTAACCCTAACCCTAACCCTAACCCTAACCCTAACCCTAACCCTAACCCTAACCCTAACCCTAACCCTAACCCTAACCCTAACCCTAACCCTAACCCTAACCCTAACCCTAACCCTAACCCTAACCCTAACCCTAACCCTAACCCTAACCCTAACCCTAACCCTAACCCTAACCCTAACCCTAACCCTAACCCTAACCCTAACCCTAACCCTAACCCTAACCCTAACCCTAACCCTAACCCTAACCCTAACCCTAACCCTAACCCTAACCCTAACCCTAACCCTAACCCTAAC
>NW_028237875.1:17500-145883 GCF_034619465.1 Leptosomus discolor
CTCATTTGCATAATTAATTAGTTAGTTTATGTAATCAATTCTGTAGGTAGTCTATATATGTCAGTGTGTCAGGTGGGGAATATTTAATGAGGTATGGGATAGTAAATAAAAGAATAAAAATAATAAGAAATGCATGCAGCAGCAGGGCTTGGCTTGCTCCTGGGGCATAGTTGCTCCTTAATTTATTAATTTTCTTTAAAACTTGTAACAACTATGCCCCAGGAGCAAGCCAAGCCCTGCTGCTGGTGCACTAGTTTACAAAAAAAGAAAGAGACACACAAAAAAAGACAAACACCAAGGAGTAAAAACTCTTTATTAAACTTTATTCCTTTGCTGCTTATTTTCTTTATTTATTTCTGTCAAACTTGAACTCAATTACTGTAGCTCTGCAAAGTACTGAGCTCGCAGCAGCTACAACACATACATAACTCAGGTGCAGAGCCTACAGCAGGTGCAAAGTGTATAGCAGGTGCAAAGTGTACAGAGCTCAGGTGCAAAGCCTACAGCAGACACAAAGTGTACAGAGCTCAGGCGCAGATCCTACAGCAGGCGCAAAGTGTACAGAGCTCAGGCACAGAGCCTACAACAGGTTCAAAGTGTACAGAGCTCAGGCACAGAGCCTAGAACAGGTACAAAGTGTAGGCAACTAAGTCATGCCCAGAGCATGCTGAAGACAGAGAGCTTACAGATTTAAACTACACAACACAAACAGCACACATTTTGATGACAGAGCACCAAGCTTACAGTTTACACACTCAAGGGCACAGCTTTACAACATTGAGTACAAACTATACCCACCATCTTTCCCCTTGGATGCTCTCACATACACAGGGCTCGCATCCCTTGCTTGGCATCCATCCCTCTTCCTCTTTAGAGTGACTGCTTCTCCAAAACTATGATGCCCGGGCAAAGAGCCGGCTGGCTCTGCTGCTCCTGACAGGACCTGGCCTTTGGCACCTGCATGCAAACAAACAATCGTTAACAATACATTACAGCAAAAAACACACAGCCACAGTTAAAAGCCTAGCCATTTAAAATACAGAGAGGCCCACTTCACAACCCTGCCTTCCTCAAAACAGACTATCTAGCCCCTCTCACTGTACCTTTTTATTACAGGACCCTCAATTGCCTTCCCTAGACACTCACCTAAACATAGCACCCTGCAATAACACAGAAATAGCCACATTCCAGACTGGGTCTCCTCAGCAACAGCGTTGCCCGGGGCCTCCAAAATCACCCTGCCTGCAAAAAACCCAGCCCTAGGCCCTCAGCCGCGCAAACTTTGGCATTGATCATCGCCATGGGGACCGACTCAGACCAGGAGAAAAAAAAATCCAGCCAGGGGGAAAAAAAAAAAAACCCGCGCATGGGGTTTTTTTTATTCTAAGTTGTGGTTGGTTGAATTTTTTTTTTTTTCATACAATGCCTGGAAAAGAAAAAATCTCAACTCCATATGCAACACACTAACAACTATTACATACTAACACACAACCATACAAACCCACACACAGGCACAACACTCGCTCACCTACCCAAAAAATCCAACCCTCCCTCTCTCTGCCGCCCGCCGCCCCGTCTCCATGGCTCTCCTCGGGAAAGGGGTTCCCGGGGGCCTCCAAAATCGCCCTGCCTGCGAAAACCCCGGCCCTAGGCCCTCCGCTGCCCAAACTTTGGCGATGATTGTCGCCGTGCGGACCGACCGGGACCGGGGGAAAAAAAAACCCAGCCGGGGGAAAAAAAAAAAATCCCCCGACTGGGGTTTTTTTTATTCTAAGTTGTGGTTGGTTGATTTCTTATTTTTTTTAAAAAATATAATGCCTGGAAAAGAAAAAAATCTCAACTCCATATGCAACACACTAACAACTATTACATACTAACACACAACCATACAAACCCACACACAGGCACAACACTCGCTCACCTACCCAAAAATCCAACCCTCCCTCTCTCTGCCGCCCGCCGCCCCGTCTCCGTGGCTCTCCTCGGGAAAGGGGTTCCCGTGGGGCCTCCAAAATCGCCCTGCCTGCGAAAACCCCGGCCCTAGGCCCTCCGCTGCCCAAACTTTGGCGATGATTGTCGCCGTGCGGACCGACCGGGACCGGGGGAAAAAAAAACCCAGACGGGGGAAAAAAAAAAATCCCCCGACTGGGGTTTTTTTTATTCTAAGTTGTGGTTGGTTGATTTCTTATTTTTTTTAAAAAATATAATGCCTGGAAAAGAAAAAAATCTCAACTCCATATGCAACACACTAACAACTATTACATACTAACACACAACCATACAAACCCACACACAGGCACAACACTCGCTCACCTACCCAACAAACCAACCCTCCCTCTCTCTGCTGCCCGCCGCCCCGTCTCCGTGGCTCTCCTCGGGAAAGGGGTTCCCGGGGGCCTCCAAAATCGCCCTGCCTGCGAAAACCCCGGCCCTAGGCCCTCCGCTGCCCAAACTTTGGCGATGATTGTCGCCGTGCGGACCGACCGGGACCGGGGGAAAAAAAAACCCAGCCGGGGGAAAAAAAAAAAAAATCCCCCGACTGGGGGTTTTTTTATTCTAAGTTGTGGTTGGTTGATTTTTTTTAATACAATGCCTGGAAAAGAAAAAATCTCAACTCCATATGCAACATGCTAACAACTATTACATACTAACACACAACAATACAAAGCCATGCACAAGCACAACACTCGCTCACCTACCCGACAAACCAACCCGCCCCTCTCTGCTAATCCCTTCGCCCAGCACCATGGGCCATCGCTCCGTCTCTGCAGCTCACTGAGAATGGCGTTGCCAGGAGACTACAAAATGGCCTTTTGTGTGAAAACCCTGGCCCTAGACCCTTCGCCACCCAAACTTTGGCAATTGATGGCACCCCACAGAGCAATGAGGACCTGGGGAAAAAAAAAAAACAAACACCCAGCCAGGGAAATAAAAACAAAACAAAACACCCCCAGCTGGTTTGGTTTTTCACGTTCCGGTACTCTCAAATCAATACCTTACTGTCAACATTATATCCTACCTGAAATAAAAACAAACCAACCACATTCACACACCCATAAGTTTACACACAATAACTCCCATTCATCCAACTCCCATTCATCCAACTCCCATTCATCCAACTCCCATTCATCCAACTCCCATTCATCCAACTCCCATTCATCCAACTCCCATTCATCCAACTCCCATTCATCCAACTCCCATTCATCCAACTCCCATTCATCCAACTCCCATTCATCCAACTCCCATTCATCCAACTCCCATTCATCCAACTCCCATTCATCCAACTCCCATTCATCCAACTCCCATTCATCCAACTCCCATTCATCCAACTCCCATTCATCCAACTCCCATTCATCCAACTCCCATTCATCCATTCATTCAACTCCCATTCATTCAACTCCCATTCATTCAACTCCCATTCATCCATTCATTCAACTCCCATTCATTCAACTCCCATTCATCCATTCATTCAACTCCCATTCATTCAACTCCCATTCATTCAACTCCCATTCATCCAACTCCCATTCATCCAACTCCCATTCATCCAACTCCCATTCATCCAACTCCCATTCATCCAACTCCCATTCATCCAACTCCCATTCATCCATTCATTCAACTCCCATTCATTCAACTCCCATTCATTCAACTCCCATTCATCCATTCATTCAACTCCCATTCATTCAACTCCCATTCATTCAACTCCCATTCATCCATTCATTCAACTCCCATTCATTCAACTCCCATTCATTCAACTCCCATTCATCCATTCATTCAACTCCCATTCATTCAACTCCCATTCATTCAACTCCCATTCATTCAACTCCCATTCATTCAACTCCCATTCATTCATCTCCCATTCATTCATCTCCCATTCATTCATCTCCCATTCATTCATCTCCCATTCATTCATCTCCCATTCATTCATCTCCCATTCATTCATCTCCCATTCATTCATCTCCCATTCATTCATCTCCCATTCATTCATTCAACTCCCATTCATTGCTCCCCTCCTCCAAACATCTCTGCTTCACCAGTGACCTTCTAGAATAGCATATTTCCCCCAATTCCAGAAGCAGCCCACAAATTGAGTCACTAGGATCCTCCAAACAACATCACCGCTCCACTCGAGGCCAAAATGTCAGCCTTCATAATGGGAAGCACAGGAAAATGTCACATCACGCTTGAGACCCGGGGCAAGGTGGAGCCATATCGTGTGACACAGTCTCACATCACGCTCCAGACCCGGGGCAATGCAGAGCCATACAGTGCGACACAAGACCCAGCGCAATACAGAGCCATAGAATACTAGGCAGTCATAGATCACAGTTGAGACCAAGCGTAATACAGACCCATACAGTGCGACGCAAGACCCAGCGCAATACAGAGCTATAGAATACTAGGCAGTCATAGATCACAGTTGAGACCAAGCGTAATACAGACCCATACAGTGCGACGCAAGACCCAGCGCAATACAGAGCTATAGAATACTAGGCAGTCATAGATCACAGTTGAGACCAAGCGTAATACAGACCCATACAGTGCGACGCAAGACCCAGCGCAATACAGAGCTATAGAATACTTGGCAGTCATAGATCACAGTTGAGACCAAGCGTAATACAGACCCATACAGTGCGACGCAAGACCCAGCGCAATACAGAGCTATAGAATACTTGGCAGTCATAGATCACAGTTGAGACCAAGCGTAATACAGACCCATACAGTGCGACGCAAGACCCAGCGCAATACAGAGCTATAGAATACTTGGCAGTCATAGATCACAGTTGAGACCAAGCGTAATACAGACCCATATAGTGCGACGCAAGACCCAGCGCAATACACAGCTATAGAATACTTGGCAGTCATAGATCACAGTTGAGACCAAGCGTAATACAGACCCATATAGTGCGACGCAAGACCCAGCGCAATACAGAGCTATACGGTGCGATGCAGTCTCGCATCACACTCCAGACCCAGAGCAATACGGAGCAACAGTGCGACGCAAGACCCAACACAATAAGGAGTCAAACAGTGCGAGCAGTCTTGAATCACACTCAAGACGCAGAGCAATACAGAGCCACAGAATACTACGCAGTCTTACATCACAGTCGAGACCCAGCACAATATGAAGCTGTATGGTGCAACACAAGACCCAGCACAATGCAGAGCCGTATGGTGTGACGCAGTCTCACACCACGCTTGAGACCCGGGGCAACGCGGAGCCATAGAGGGCGACGCAGTCTCACATCACAGTCGAGAACTGGCGCAATGCAGAGCCATAGAGGGCGACGCAGTCTCACATCACAGTCAAGAACCAGCGCAATATGGAGCAATACAGTGCAACGCAAGACTCAATGCAATACAGAACCAAACATTGCAACGCAGTCTTGAATCACAGTCAAGACAGCGTGATACGGAGCCATAGAATACTACACAATCTTAGATCATGGTTGAGACTGGTTCCTTTGCCTGGCCAGGCAGAACTGACTCTGGACAGCCCTCTCCCCTAAGCCAACTTTAAAATCCCCTCCCCGATATTCCCAAATTTACCTCCCCCTCAGTCCCACCCCCCTCCCTTCAAATGCACGTCCCAAAACTTAGCTTGCAGAGGGCCGGGGGCGCAAATCCATCCTCAGCAAAAGAAACACGTCGGCCAAACGGGATGCTCCCACTGTCTCCAAACTCCTCCTTGTTGTCTGTAAAATCCAAAGAAAACAACTAAATATTGCTGGCAGACAGCACCGCACCGCTCAGTTCCAACCTCTGCCACAACACACGCACCCAACCACCCCCAAGAAGGGCCGAGGCGTTCCGCTCCTCACCTGCCCTGCACCGGTTCCAGAGTTGGGTGCTGTGGCCCTCGGCGCTCGCCGCACCTGAGATACCAAGAAACAAAAATCACTGTTGCGCTTGTGAGAAGTCACCGGCCCCGTGATCCTCCTCCTCCTCCCCCCGGCTCACCTCAAACTTTCATCCTATTCCAGAAGCAGCCTGCACTTCACCTGCAAAAGAAAAGGTAAGTGCTTAAATAAGCTGCCATGTAACACTTGGCTCATAGCCACCGAGGCAGCCCACAACAGCCTCACCTTCTCCGATTGCTCATCAACATGAGGCTTCGTCACTCCCAGCCCGTGTGTGGCACCTGTGAAAAACAAAGCGGAAGACACAGTTTGAGTTACTGCCCAAAACCAATGCCTGCCCGCAGCGATGCGTACATCCCGCCTCCTACACCTTGCCTGCTCCCCTGTCCAGCCTCTGTCATTTTAGGCTGCTCCAATGAGGCTTGCGTACCACCTGTAAAACACAAATAAGAAGAGATGCTTAAAACTTCATTGGCAATACGACAACTGAAAAATAACCGCTACTTCAGCCCACTAGCCACGGCTCACCTTGCCAGAGTCAGCACCGGCAGCACCATCCCGCTTTGCGCATCACTGGGCATCTTCAAATCAGAAAAAAACCCCACACAACCCATGATGTAGTCACATCGCCACCGGTCACATCTTCTCTCCGACACCCTGCACTGACTCACCTTCTTACAAGGCTCTGCTCAGCCCCTCACTATGGTCTGCTCACCTCCTCTGTTGCTCTTCGAAGCGCATATTGTCCCTCTGCATCTGAGAAAACAAAAACCCCAACCAAAACTTGTTACATGGGACACCCAGGTGCTGATCGATAGCTTCACAATTCCAGAGCTCTCGCCTCCATTGCGGAGTAGCACCTAGAGGCAAAGGGCAGCCTGCCATTCAAAACAACACACAGAGCTTCGCGGCCCGCAGACACAGTCCTTTACACCTTTGAGATGCGATCTGCTTCACTCCCGCTCAACAGCCCCTGCCCAGAAGGGTCCCAGCCTCTCCGTGAAACACTCCCAAAATGACTGGCCGCACAGCCTGCCGACAGCTACTCAACCAGAGATGACTGTACAAACGTTGCCTAAACAGTCTATGCATATCATCAAGACATTAACTAGAGATGCTTATCGCTATAACACCTACCCCTGACTCTACAGCCCTGGGCAGAGCAGCTCCAAGCCACACACACACACACACTCAGAGAGCAACGCTACACAACTCTGTAACCAAGAGAGTTTGGGCAAACAAGGCGACTCAAAGAGGAGGGAAAACTCTCAGCAAGAAGGATGACTCCCGATTGAGTTGCGCTGTCGGACAACATGACATACAGAGCCGTAATGCAAGGTGAGGGGTTCTATGGCAGGCTCAGAAAAAAAAAAATGGCACGAACCTAATGGCCCGTTCTGAGAAGTTACGGTCAAAACCGAGATGACTGATGCGCAGGAAGCCTGCCTTCAAGACCTATGAACGCAAGGATGCAGGGAAGAATTCTCAGTACATGGAAATGGACAGCTAGCAAGCAGAGCTGCTGGTGCAGCCCAGAACCACACCACAAATGAGGACGGCCCGGGAACTTCCGAGATGCAAGACCGATCCACGCTAGAAGCTCGTCACGCAAAGAAAAAAAGAAATGCCCGCGTGGCACTATGCCAACCAGTACAGGCATTCGAGACCACAAGGATGGCGCCTGAGATGTCCGGCCTGCTCTCGAGCGCAAAGAGGAATGACGACATTGAGACCTCAGAAAACTGTAAGACACTGAACGGACTAGACAAACTATAGAACAACACAGAGACAGGCTGGAACTGCCCTGCCCGTGCTACTCCGGTGCCAAAATGTAACCCGCTCCTTTATCTGCCCAAGGAGAACTGACTCTGGACAGCCCTCTCCCCTAAGCTAACTTTAAAATCCCCTCCCCAAAATTCCCAAATTTCTCTCCCCCTCAGTCCCACCCCCCTCCCTTCAAACACACATCCCAAAACTTACTTTACAGAGGGCCGGGGGTGCAAATCCATCCTCAGCAAAAGAAACATGATGGCCAAACGGGACGCTCCCGTGGTCTCCAAATTCCTCTTACTCGTCTGTAAAATCTAAAGAAAAACCAAAATATTACTGGCAGACAGCACCGCACCGCTCAATTCCAACCTCTGCCGCAACATCCCCACCCCCACCAAACCCCCCCCACCCCCAAGAAGGGCCGTGCCGTTCCACTCCTCACCTGCCCTGCACCGGTTCAAATGCTGGGCGCTGCAGCCATAATCGCTCACCACACCTGAGATACCAAGAAACAAAGTTACTATTATGCTTGTGAGAAGTCACTGGCTCCGTGATCCTCCTCGCTAATACCCAGCTCACCTCAAACTTTCATCCTATTCCAGAAGTAGCCTGCATGTCACCTGCGAAACAAAAAGGTAAGCGCTTAACCAAGCTGCCATTTAATACTTGGCTCTTAGCCACTGACCCAACATTCAACAGCTTCACCTTTTCGGATGTCTCATCAGCGTGCAGCTTTTTTCCTCCAAGTCTGTGTGTGGTACTTGCAAAGAACAAGGCAAAAAACCGCGTGATGAGATACTGTCCAAAACCAAAGACTGCTTGCACCGATGTCTACGCCCCACTTCTTTACCTTGCCCGCTGCCCAGTGCGGCCTCTGTCATCTTGGGCTGCCGCAATGAGGCTCAGGTACCACCTGTAAAACACAAAAAAGAAGGGATGCTTAAAACTTCACCGACAATACGACAACTGAAAAAATAACTGCTACTTCAGCCCGCTAGCCATGGCTCGCCTTGCCAGAGTCAGCACCGGCACCAACATCCCACTTTGCACATTGCTGCGACCCTTCAAATAAAAAAAAAACAAAACAAGCCATGATGTAGACATGTAGCCACCGGTCACAACTTCCCTCCGACACCCTGCACCGTCTCACCTTCTTACAGGGCTCCACCCGCCGCCTCTATTGCTCTTCAAAGCACATCTTGTCCTTCTGCATCTGAAAAAAAAAAATTATCAGCACCTGGGTGACTTGTTTAAGTAGCTTCACAATTCCAGAGATGTCGTCCCCATTTCACAGTACAACCTAGAGGCCAAGGGCAGCCTGCCATTCAAAACAACACACCGAGCTTTGCAGCTCAAACAAACATCCCTTAAGACCGTTGAGATTCATTCTGCTTCACTACTGCTGAACAGCTCCTCCCAGAAGGCTCCCAGCCTCTCCATGAAACCCTCCCAAAACAACTGGCCGCACAGCCTCCCAATGGCTACTCGACCAGAGATGACTGGAAAACCATTGCCTAAATGGTCTATGCATATCATCGAGACATTAACCAGAGATGCTTATTGCTATACCACCTACCCCTGACTCTACAGCCCCGGGCAGAGCAGCTCCAAGCCACACATACACACTCAGAGAGCAACGCTACACATAACTGTGCAAACAAGGTGACTCAAAAAGGAGAGAAAACTCTCGGCGAGAAGGATGACACCCGAACGACACAAGGTGTCGGGCTAAAAGACGTACAGAGCCGCAACACAAAGCGAAGAGGTTCTATAGGGCAGCCCCACAAAAAAAAAAACCTCGAACGTAGCGGCCCGTTTCAAGAAGTTACGGTCAAAACCAAGATGACTAACGCGCAAGAAGGCTGGCCTCAAGACCTATGAACATAAGGATGTGGGGAAGAAGTCTCGGTCCCTGAAAGCGGACAGCTAGCAAGCAGAGCTGTTGACACAGCACGGAGTGACGCCACTAACGAGTAATGGCCAGAACTGGCAAGATGCGAGACCAATCCACGCTTTAAGCTCCTCATGCAGAAAGAAGAAACGCCCCACTGGCACTACGCCAACCAGTACGGGCGTTCGAGACTGCAGGGATGGCGCCCGAGACATCTGGCTTCCTTTCGAGTGCCAAGAGGAATGAGGACATCGAGACCTCAGAAATCCGCAAGACACAGTAAACACACTAGATAGACTACATACCACAGAGACAGGCTGGAACTGCCCTGCCCGTGCTACTCTCGTGCCAAAAAGTAACCCACTCCTTTATCCGCTCAAGGAGAACTGACCCTGGATATCCCTCTCCCCTAAGCTAAATTTAAAATTCCCTCCCCGACGTTCCCAAAGTTATCTCCCCCTAGTCCCTACCCCCTCCCTCCAAACGCACGTCCCAAAACTTAGCTTGCAGAGGGCCGGGGGCGCAAATCCATCCTCAGCAAAAGAAACACGTCGGCCAAACGGGATGCTCCCACTGTCTCCAAACTCCTCCTTGTTGTCTGTAAAATCCAAAGAAAATAACTAAATATTGCTGGCAGACAGCACCGCACCGCTCAGTTCCAACCTCTGCCACAACACACGCACCCAACCACCCCCAAGAAGGGCCGAGGCGTTCCGCTCCTCACCTGCCCTGCACCGGTTCCAGAGTTGGGTGCTGTGGCCCTCGGCGCTCGCCGCACCTGAGATACCAAGAAACAAAAATCACTGTTGCGCTTGTGAGAAGTCACCGGCCCCGTGATCCTCCTCCCCCCGGCTCACCTCAAACTTTCATCCTATTCCAGAAGCAGCCTGCACTTCACCTGCAAAAGAAAAGGTAAGTGCTTAAATAAGCTGCCATGTAACACTTGGCTCACAGCCACCGAGGCAGCCCACAACAGCCTCACCTTCTCCGATTGCTCATCAACATGAGGCTTCGTCACTCCCAGCCCGTGTGTGGCACCTGTGAAAAACAAAGCGGAAGACACAGTTTGAGTTACTGCCCAAAACCAATGCCTGCCCGCAGCGATGCGTACATCCCGCCTCCTATACCTTGCCTGCTCCCCTGTCCAGTCTCTGTCATTTTAGGCTGCTGCAATGAGGCTTGCGTACCACCTGTAAAACACAAACAAGAAGGCATGCTTAAATCTTCATTGGCAATACGACAACTGAAAAATAACCGCTACTTCAGCCCACTAGCCATGGCTCACCTTGCCAGAGTCAGCACCGGCAGCACCATCCCGCTTTGCGCATCACTGGGCACCTTCAAATCAGAAAAAAAAACACCAAGCCATGATGTAGTCATGTAGCCACCAGTCGCAACTTCCGTCCAACACCCTGCACTGACCTTCTTACAGAGCTCCGCTCACCTCCTCTGTTGCTCTCCAAAGCGCATCTTGTCCCTCTGCTTCTGAAAAAAAAAAACCCCAAACAAATCTTGTTACATGAGTCACTCAGAGGCTGATCAATAGCTTCACAATTCCAGAGCTCTCGCCTCCATTGCGGAGTACCGCCCAGAGGCCAAGGGGAGCCTGCCATTCAAAACAACACACCGAGCTTCGCGGCCCACAGACACAATCCTTTACACCTGTGAGATGCACTCTGCTTCACTACTGCTGAACAGCCCCTCCCAAAAGTCTCCCAGCCTCTCCATGAAACACTCCCAAAATGACTGGCCGCATACCCTGCCAACAGCTACTCAACCAGAGAAGACTGTACAACCGTTGCCTGAATGGTCTAGGCGTATCTTCAACACATTAACCAGAAATGCTTATCGCTATACCACCTACCCCTGACTCTACAGCCCCGGGCAGAGCAGCTCCAAGCCACACGCACACACTCAGTGAGCAATGCTACACAGAACACTGCAAACAAGGCGACTCAAAGAGAAGAGAAAACTCCCGGTGAGAAGGATGACACCCGAACCACACAAGGTGTCGGGCCAAAAGACCGACAGAGCCGCAACGCAAGGCCGAGTGGATATATGGCAGCCCCACAAAAAAGCCTCGAAAGTAATGGCCTGTTATGAGAAGGTACGGTCAAAACCAAGATGACTAATGCGCAAGAAGCCTGGTCTCAAAACCTATGACCGTACGGATGCAGGGAAGAAGACTCAGTCCGTGGAAACGGACAGCTAGTGAGTAGAGACACCGTCGCATCCCAGAGTGACGCCGCGAATGAGGACTGCCTGGGAACTTCCGAGATGCAAGATGGATCCACGCTTGAAGCTTGGCATGCAAGACAAAGAAACGCCCGACTGGCACTACGCCAACCAGTACAGGCATTCAATACCACAGGAATGGCGCCCGAGATGTCTGCCTTGCTCTCGAGCGCAAAGAGGAATGAGGACATCGAGACCCGAGAAATCTCCAAGACACAGTAAACAGACTAGACAGACTACATAACACCACAGAGACAGGCTGGAACTGCCCTGCCCGTGCTACACTGGTGCCAAAAAGTAACCCGCTCCTTTACCCGCCCGAGGAGAACTGACCCTGGATATCCCTCTCCCCTAAGCTAACTTTAAAATGCCCTCCCTGAAATTCCCAAAGTTATCTTCCCCCAGTCCCACCCCCCTCCCTCCAACACCTGTTCCACAACTTAGCTTGCAGGGGGCCGGGGGGACAAATTCACCCTCAGCAAAAGAAACACGTCGGCCAAATGGGATGCTCCCACTGTCTCCAAACTCCTCTTCACCGTCTACAAAATCTGAACAAGAAAACGGTGTTGGTAGACAGCAACGCACCGGTCAATGCCAGCTTCTGCCACAACACACACACAGCCCCAGAAGGGCCGTGTCATCCTACTCCTCATCTGCTCCTCATCAGTTCCAAAGCGATGGGCTACGGCCATCATCGCTCACCCCACCTGAGATACCAAGAAACAAAATTACTGTTCTGCTTGTGAGAGGTCACCGGCCCCAGGATCCTCCTCGCTAATCCCCAGCTCACCTCAAATGCTCGTCCGACTCCAAAGGCAGCCTGCACGGCACCTGCAAAAACAAAGGTAAGCGCTTAACCGAGTGGCCATGGAATACTTGGCTCTTAGACGCTGACCCGGCACGCTAACACCTCACCTTCTTGGACGGCTCGTCAGCATGAGGCTTCGTTCCTCCGAGCCTGTGTGGGGCACCTGCCAAACGCAAGGCAAAAGACATCTGCTGAGATACTGCCAGAGACCAACTCGTGCCCACAGCAATACCTAGCTCCTTCTGCTTTACCTTACCCGCTCCCCGGTCCTGCTTCTGTCATTTCAGATAGCTGCATTGAGACTCGGGTACCACCTGTAAAACAAACAAGGGATGCTTAAAACTTCACCGGCAATACAACACCTTGCCCGAGTCACGACTGGTGCCTGTATCCCGCTTTGCTCATCGTATCGTGCCTTTAAAATGCAAAAAATGACCAAAAGATAATGTAGTCAAACAGCCACTGGTCACAACTTCCCTCACAAACCATGCACCGTCTCACCTTCTTATAGTGCTTCGCTCGCCTCCTGTCGCTCTTCAAAGCGCACCTTGTCCCTCTGCATCTGAAAAAAAAATAGTAACAAGAGCCACCCAGGTGCTGATCGATAGCTTTACAATTCCAGAACTCTTGTCTCCGTTTCAGAATACCGCCTAGAGGCCTTAACACCTGTGAGATGCACTCTGCTTCACTACTGCTGAACAGCCCCTCCCAGAAGGCTCCCAGCCTCTCCATGAAACACTCCCAAAACAACTGGCCGCACAGCCTGCCAATGGCTACTCAACCCGAGAAGACTGTACAACCGTTGCCTAAATGGTCTAGGCATATCCTCAACACATTAACCAGAAATGCTTATCGCTATACCACCTACCCCTGACTCTACAGCCCCGGGCAGAGCAGCTCCATGCCACACGCACACACCCAGTGAGCAGCGCTACACAGAACATTGCGAACAAGGCGACTCAAAGAGGAGAGAAAACTCCCGGCGAGAAGGATGACACCCGAATGAGACAAACTGTCGGGCAAGAAGACCTACGGAGTCGCGACGCAAGGCGAGGAGGTTCTACGGCAGGCCCACAAAAAAAGCTTGAATGTAATGGCCTGTTTCAAGAAGTTACGGTCAAAACTGAGATGACTGATGGGCAAGAAGGCTGGCTTCAAGACTTATGAACATAGGGATACAAGGAAGAAGTCTCAGTCCGTGAAAACGGACAGCTAGCGAGCAGAGCCGCCGACGCGGCCCGGAGGGACGCCGCAAATGAGTAAACGCCCGGAACTTTCGGGATGCAAGACCGATCCGCGCTTCAAGTTCGTCACGCAAGACAACAAAACGCCTGACCGGCGCTACGCCAACCGGTACAGGTATTCGAGACCACAGGGATGGCGCCCGAGATGTCTGGCTTGCTCTTCGAGCGCAAAATGGAACGAGAACATGGAGACCCGAGAAATCTGCAATACACAGTGAACAGACTAGACAGACTACATAACACCACAGAGACAGGTTAGAACTACCCTGCCCGTGCTGCTCCGGAGACCTATTCCTGGACAGCCCTCTCCCCACTATGCTATTTTTAAAACCCCTCCCTACAACTCCCAACCTTGTCCTCACCTCCCAGAACACCCTCCCAAACACCCATCGCTCCACTTAGCTTTCAGACGGCCGAGGCTCTGAATCCATCCTCGACAAAATACCGCATCGGCTAGCCAGGATGTTCCTGCAGCTGCCAGGCTCATCTTCATCTGCACAGAACCAGTACCAGCAGCAAGCATCGATGCAAGCATCGATACAGACCTCTTCTACTACACCCTCCTACTCAAATAGAATGTGGCCTTCTGCTCACCTGCAGCAATTCCAGCGTTGGATGCCAGAGACATCGTTGCTTGCGGCACCTAAAATACCAAAAGACAAAAGATTGCTGTTGCTCTTGTGAGAAATCAGGTAATTCACGATCTTGTGACTGCGTGCCAGATATTTGCCCTAGCCCCTGCTAGTTAACCTCACCATTGGTCCTATTTAGAGAAATAGTAGCAATTAACTCGGTATACACTAAAACTAGTTCCATTTCAATAGCTAGGAGTTCCGAACAAACACAATAGACATAGATTAAAAGAAAAAGCATGCTACTTTTACCAGCCCAGAACAAAATTTTTGACCTAAAAAAAGAAAATTTGTATATAAGCATACTTTGTAAGATAAATGCAACTGAACTTCAACCACTCCAGAAACTCCTACCTCAAAGAGAGCCCTCTGTTTCTTTAAGCGTCGAGGCATATCTGCCAAAAATAGCTTAGGCTGTTCAAAAACTACTAATAACTGAAGGCTCGGCAGAACACTGACACCAAAGAAACCCCAGAGCAGAATGAGCTCCCTGAACAGAGCCCGAGGCTCATATACTCCAGGACCCACCCACCACCCTTCCCACAATCCCCTGGGAAAGAGGCAGGGTCTACCACCATAACACATAAAGGCACCCAGAGGAGCAGCAGGGACTTTTCTCATCTGCTTTCAGTTTACAGGATACAAAGCACTGAATAGAGAAAGCCACCTGGACTAGAAGTTACTATTCCAGCTCTTTTACTGTGGCTATATCCATTACATCAGCAACGTGACCAGGTAGGGAATTCAACTTCATTTTTCTGGGGTGTAGGTAGAAAAACATAGATGCCTTACTAAGCTATGGAGAGAAGTCACTCGTTGATTATAACAGCAATATTATTATCAAAAATTATGTCCTTTTACTTTACCAGTTTAAAAAATTCCATAATGGTAACAAAGGGAAACCAAAATAGGTCGATAAGAAGGAAATGTT
The DNA here is from genome assembly GCF_034619465.1 of Leptosomus discolor. Classification (NCBI taxonomy): domain Eukaryota; kingdom Metazoa; phylum Chordata; class Aves; order Leptosomiformes; family Leptosomidae; genus Leptosomus; species Leptosomus discolor. The sequence goes on from NW_028237875.1 coordinate 32,870, forward strand.
AAAAAGGAAGGAGGGAAATAGGGTCATCAAACCACATGAATGAAGATATTGAAACAAAACGTAAAAGGTGATGAAGATGAGGATAGGCAGGAAGACAAAAAAAACCCAGCAGGGACTTGGATAAATAGAGACACGAAAAGAAAATTTAGAGAGAGACCTAGAAATGCTGTTTTCACAATCAACAAGGAAGAATGACATAAGAGCCGGTGGGCAGATAGAAAAGGAAAGACATAGAAAGAAAAGGTAGAAGGTGACAGTTGACAGGGCAATGTTAGCAGAAGAGGAAAAAGCTTTAGGGAAACAGACAGCCTGAAAAGGAGAGGAAGGCAAGGACAGGCAAGGAGGCAGGCAGAGATCTAGAGAACTGCGGCGGGGATGGACCCCGGCTAGAGCCCGTAGGGAACAGAACACCCTGGGCCCACGGCACATCGCCCCCTCCTCTGCGGCCCGGCGGCCGGAAACGCGTCCGGGATTGCAAACAAGGCGGTGACGGTTTGTGCCTTCGTGCCCTTCGGAAGTCCCGGCGGTGAGTTCGCTACGAGGATCGATGTCTGCAGGCAGCAGGAAAAGAGGAATGAGGAAAGCAGGAGGCAGGCCAGAGGAAAGGTAGAGGTGTGGGACGGGGAGCTGGGAAATGGGATACCGGAAACGAGACGGGGACGGGGAACTGCACGAGGGTGTCGAGAGAGAAACGGAGCTCGGCAAGGAGGAGGACGGAGAGGTGCGATAGAGAGGGATGGAGAGAGCGAGGTGCCCGCAGCCAGGAGAAGAAGAGAGTGGACGGGGGGATTGTGGATTTTACTACAATAGGGAACCGGATAGAGGGAGATGGAGAGAAAACTATAAAAGAGGAAGAAAGCAGAAAGAATTATTTTTAAAAAAGACAGCTGCATACCGGCATAGACAAATTGAAAAGCGACAAACCTGGCAAAGAATTCAAAACTAGAGAACGTAAGATGACTGGAGTAACAAACAGAAAGAGAGCGGAATTGGGGCAGAGCGGCGATGAAGGAGACTCCAACTTCGTAGCCTTTTTCTAGGTATATTCTTTAATTGGCACGGGCGTGCGGCATAGCAAAGGAAGCTCTCTCGCTTCTCTTTTTCAAGCAACTACATAGAGGTCTCTCATGCCCGAACTATAAAGCCAAGCAGGATGTTTTATATTCTTCTCTGGCACACCCACGCTCGTGACTCTTTTCAGCCGTGTCTTTTCTCATGCACGATCCCGGGGGGGTTTCCAGCCTGGCCTTTTCATGCGCTCAAGTCTCGTTCTCCTGTGTGGAGAGTTATTGAGAACACCTGGTCTTTTATGTTTATTCTTACGTATTGAGTATTAGCCTCGTGCTTCTCTTTTAGTCTTGGTCGTTCGTCCGTATGGCACCGCTCCCACATCTCCCCCTCTTTGTTTTGGAACGTCGGGTTCACGGCAAGAGCGGCAAGGAACCTCGACTTCCGTTCTTCTGGGATCTTGTATGGTTCCCACGACGATTCTGAGCGCTACAAGTATAAAAAGGACACAAGTGTGGCCGAGACCAACAATTGCCCAAATTTGTAAATTTAATCCGGTAAACCGATTTTTCGGGGGGGCTTTGGCCGCTTGATGCTATCAGAGATGTCATCCGTTATGCTTTTATGTGCTAAAACTTGTAAGCGCTGCCACTTGCCCTTGCAAAGCGAGGGTCAAATCTTGAACCGTGCCATCTATGTTAGTTGAAAAAGCATCTTGAATGTGCTGTTTAATATGATCCCACGTATATACGCTATCGTTCCATACTAATGGAGTAATGCATAACTTTTTTCTTTACATTCCCAGTCGCATTTGTAATTTCATTCGATTAGCCGTTGCATTTTGCCTATCGCCTAACCGTATCGCTGCTGCTTCCGATGCGTCTAAGTGCGTTAATATTTGCCGATCGATATTTGCTTGCGTAGTTAATTCTTGGCTTATGTTACTCAATGTTCCCGCTACTTTGCGTGCGGTGTGTACAGACTCTGCTAAAGCTGTAGCGGTAATAGCTGCGGTAGCTAAGATATGGATTGCGGATATTATAAAAGCGATGACCCGTCCTATACAGAGTTTTCTTCGTTGTGGAGGTTGTTTAAGTGCCTTTGCTAACCGACTTAGGCCAGAATCCCCTACCCGTTGTCGAGTCGCATTTACGAGAAGACGTATCTCGGCTTCTCGTCTCATTGGTATTGTGGCAGATACATTTAATTTAGAGATTTTTGTGTGTGTAATGCAACTGAAATGATATGAGTTCTCTAAGGTGAGTTCAAAGGTATGACTTCTTTTTGGAAATATTAATCTCAGATGCGGCCACAAAAGCGTAAGGATGAGAGGTACAAATAATAAGAGTCATTATGAAAATTGGTCAACTGTAAAGAATATTAATTATTATTTTTTGAATAGACTCCACGTGCTACGTGTCTGAGTCTAAACGGCGAGGCCGATCGGCAAAGCTTTGCAAAATATGAACTAAAACTCTCCTTAAACTGAGCCTGTAGCACGGGTCCTGAAAGACCTCCTTCTGACCGCTTCGACTCCTTAGTTAGTGCATAAAAAATTTACGTCCTTCGAGGAATTAGTTATGAGGTGTCCGTGGGGACCCAGGTCCCAAAATATTAAATGGGTTGTGTTTTGTAGCACAGGTTTTTGGTAGGCTATGAGGTGTCCGATTAAGATTTGTTACATCCTTTGTCATATCTCTGGGGATCTTACATAAAGGTAAGTTAACAGGGGGAATCGTGGTTGCATTTTGACTGACGACCGCGTCGGCTATTCCGGGAGCAGAGCTGAATGTTAAATGGCTAGTTGCTCCTTGTCTATTTTCCCATGTTGATAGATGAAATTTTTCTCCCGTATTAAGGCAATTCGGTATTGGCTCGTTTGACGTGCAAATGGGTGATAACTCGGTATGATACTGATGGGTGTCGTTACTTCGTACCCCGTCCTTGCCTTCCATTAAAGGCCCTGAAGGGGGAATTCGGGTTCCCTCCGTCCATTTTGAATCGTTATCTGAAATGGGAATTTCCGGATCCCACCGGGTATTTCGTTTAAATGGCGGCGAGGGGTCCGACACACGTGCCCGATACAAATGTCAAGCTCGAGTAGGATGATGTATCGCGTAAAGAATAAGTATACGTCCTTACCGTACTGTTCCTGGCGATGACGGCTAAGTACGCCAAAAAAGGTGTTTGCTGGGGTAGGCGATGCACCCGCAGATGCTGTCGTTGTACTTGTGCTATGTTGTAGTTGCTTCAGTTTTCCCCGGGCGACAGGATCATCTTTTGTTGTTCTCTTTCATTTCCGTGGTCTCTTATTTTCATTTGGGTTCAACTTCTCCATCTGAGGCGCTGGATTCCGGGTCACATCTTTGCAGCTTGCGATAAGGCTTGATATATCGTGCCGGAAACCGTTGCGGTCCTGACGGAAGAAGAACGTGCGCGTACCCCTCTCCCCCACGAGATCGATTCGGCGGGACGGTTCTGTCGGTCGCTGGCGCTGGGGCCCCTGTATGTAACCTCTGGACGATGCGATTGTTTCTCTGAAATTGAAAAATGCCTTTCTGCGGCGGTCGTGTTTCTGCCAGCAATATTCTTGCGCTCGTAAAGGCAGATAAAGGATTTTGGGATCGTATCCTGTCTGCGTCCGAATACAATGACGCCCTTTTGTAATTAACCATGTGACCAGTTCTAAATAAGGGGTTATGATTTTGTTAAGCGCATTTGGTAAAAAACAACTGTTCTAGGTAAAAAAACTCGCTTATTGTCTACCGACAACTGACCCACTGACCCGATGGGTTGACGTTCGGTTCTGAGGATGAAAAGACCCACGGGTAATTCTGGTCAAATTCTGTCGGCTTGAAGCTCAGATAATTTTTGTGCTACAGGGTCCAATTCTTTCTTTGTTTCTGCTGATAAGCAGCATCCTGAGGTAAAGTTGCTATCCCCTTTCAAAGGTGCAAATGAATGACACTTCCCGATTAGAAATACCCGGCCGAGGGCGTAACCAATTGGTGGTTCCTAATAACTTCTGTAAGTCATTCAAGGTCTACTTTGTCTTGTAAGTTTTAGTACATTGTTCTGATAAAATACACGCCGGCTATTTCCACAGTGGCAGTTCGTACTTTTTAATCAGCGATTTGCAATCCATGAGACTTTATTTCATCTGGCATATGATGCAGGATGTTCTTCAAGTATCCTTTGGTTTTTTACACAGACAAGAATGTCATCGGTGTAACGATATATCGTACCGGACGGGAAATTTTGTCTCGTCGATTGCGGAGCGGTCGCGACCGCAGTCCGACAGACGGTTGAGCTGTTCGTTGTGCCTTGCGGTGTAATAAAGAATGGCTAACTGGCTTTTAGAAAAGTGCTGCTGACCAGCCTTTAGAGATAGGGAGGGAGGCCGATTTGTGCTAATCGTTATGCGTATATCCATTGTGGACTAACTAACAAACACTTTAAAGATAAGAACGAAGCAGAATCCGCCAAGTGAAGGGCACCAGGTGCAATCCTCCAATCAGACTGTGGGGCTCAAGGAACACAGAAGACTAAGCAGGAGAGATAGGGAGAGCAGCTAGCAAGAGCTGGTCCTGCGGTTTGGAAAAGACCCAGGATAGTACAGGGCATGCGCCACAGGACAAGTTCAAAAGTTCAACTGTGAGGAAGACTCGGACCTTCATCCCCAATGACCACCAACGACCCCTGACGGGGGGGCGTAAATTGGGCGGACTGGGGTGGGACTATGGGAGGAACTTACGTTAACGAATTCCTGGAAATAATTAGAATAACCCAACCTTTTCTTAGAAATGTAATGAATAAACATGAAAGCTGTAAATATAAGGCAAGAATCCTAACGCTTGAGCGTGCACGTACGGAAGGAGCTATCCCCCGTGCTGCCTGGCGCCGCAATAAAGAATACCTGCTTAATAACACTTGGTTGTGACGGAGGTTTCTCGGCTTCAGTGTTAATACTGTCCGGCAATATCTTTTCATGGGTTTTGTCAAATTTTTACTCTTGCGCATCTGCCGCTTTTCAGGACGCTCCTGGCTTGTATGTCCTTGTTTACCACAATTAAAACATTTAACAGTGTTCCGATAACTTTGCAATTGAGATAATGTGGCGGCGAGAACTGATACTCTGTGAGTCTCAGTTTCGATGTTTTGACGTACTTTAATACATTCCCCTACGTCCATTGCCTTTCCTTTCAATAGTAGTAGCGCTGATTGACAGTCACTGTTAGCGTTTTCAAAAGCCAACTGGAATAACAAAGCTTTAGCGGCTTCAGGATTATCTACTTGCCTTTGCCCCCTGCAATATGTCTTCAAATGTCAGAGGGCTCCCGAGAACCTCGTCTTATTGTCATAAAAGATCCCGTACGATGTCCCGACTTGTGGCGGATGAAGGGCATGGACTCCGATTGGGGATGAACCGAAGACCTTTATTGTTTCTTACCACCATCATTATATACTTTTCTCTATTAGCGCACGCACCACTACGTAAGCTATGATTGGTGTACAGGCATGGTTCACGCGTCGCTACTGCTAACTCCCTTGGCTGCTATCCTGCAGGCTTGTGCTCCTCTCGGACCTGATGGTCTGCACCTGTTTACTTCCCTGTTACCTTTCTTTACTCTTATTCAAGGCTCAGGGCGGGACGTGCCTGAATCCTGTTAACTCTTTCCATCCCTTCTCTCCTTGTTCCTCCTCACTGACCCAGCCGGGCTTGTTCAAAAGCCCATCTATCCAGGGCTATTTGTGCCTGTGTGCTTATATGTTGTCCTGTGCCTGTACGCACACCCGGATGAATTGGTATTCCTGCACTCAAATTATCCATCGCCTGCTCTGTTACTAAGTCGTAATATTCTAATTGCCAAACCTCACGGCGTGCCGAAAATAATGTTGTTTTCGTTAATATTTTCCAATCCCGTGGTGTCATGATGTATGCCACCCGCACTGCCTCTGTTAATCCTACGGTGAACGTATTTTGTAATTCATTTTCTGTAATAGTTTTTTTTTAAGCTCTTTAGAAACCTGGTAAGGCAAGCCATCATTACTTGGGGACCGGTTTTATTTCTTTATAACAGAAAGCAAAAGTAAAATTAGCCCGTTTTATAGATGCTTCTTTACATTTCTGCGCTACCGACTTGATCTTGGATAACTCCTTCAGAAAGGGATTAGCAGGTACCGTAGACAATATAGAACGTAACAGCGGTGGAAGTGAAAATTTCAGTGGGGGGTGGGGGAGGTGGGGGCGGTGTCTCTAATGGCTGAGGAGGTAATGGTAATAGAGGGTATAAGTCTGGTTCCCCCTCTGCACTAAGCGGCCCAGGGTCAAAAGGGTCTTCAGTCTCAGAATTATTTGGGACATCTTTAGCTCGATCATATATATTTTGGCCCTTTGGCCCCCGTTTCTATCTTTTTTCTTTTTTTTTCCCTTTTTCTAACAATAGCCTCTAAAGGTTTGAGCTGCGCCAACATGGAGTATAAAAACTGCCGTGTCACAATAACAGCATCAGGAATCTCAAAACCTAGCCCTTTAGGTTTCTGTAAGCGTTCCCCTACACCCTCCCGCATAGCGCTATCAAGTGCGCCATCTACTGGGAACCAATTACAATTTTTTTTACCAACAGCAGCGATCACATTAGATGGGTTTTAGTTACACGGTAACCAGCAGCACGCAATACCTGTTGCGGTGCTTTTTAATGTAATTTAGCTCTTGCCAAGCCATCTGTCCCATTACAATGATCCTGTAGTTTTCCTGTTCAATGGGTGCAGGTGTTCCTATTTAAGGAATGTAGCCACAAAAACCTTAGTATAACTATAAAAAGCAAACTCGCCCAGAGGTTTTCCCTCACACGGGGCACCTATCTGCAGTGATGAAGGAGATGCAGACTTTGTAGCCTTTTTCTAGGTATATTCTTTAATCGGCACAAATGTGTGGAATAGCAAAGGAAGCTCTCTTGCTTCTCTCTTTCAAGCAATTATACAGAGCGCGCTCATTCCTGAACTAAAAAGCCAAGGGGGATGTTTTAACATTCTTCTCTGGCGCGCCCACGCTCGTGACTGTTTGCAGTTACGTCCTCTCTCACGCACCCTCCCAGGCGCTTTCCAGCTTGGCTTTTTTGTATGCTCAAGATTCATTTTGCCATGGGGCTTGTTTGGAACACCTGGTCTTTTAGCGTGTTTATTCTTACATGTTGAACACTAACTTCACACTTCTATTTTAGTCTCAATCAATCTTCCATATCGTTGGCACTGCTCCCAAAAGGTAGCAAATTCAAAAACTTGTTAGGGGGAGATTCAAAGCGGAACATAAAAAGCCATGGGCTAAAGTTTCTAGGACAGGAAACTCGGTAAATGATAACAGAAATAAAATTTTTAAAGCAATATGGTACAGGACAGGAAAAAACTAAAACAAGGGAAAGGGAACTAGATAAATGGAGACATTAAAATAAAATTTAAATAGCCAGAGTAAGGAAAATTTAAAAAGAAATAGGGAGCGCAAACTGAATAAAGGACAAGAGAGTCAAATGTGACTGGGTATGTAACAGACAAGAAAGGATTAAAACACAGGGATAGTCAGCTTACCAAAACGAGACAGAGAAGGAAACCTGAAAATGCAAAAAGCTACGGTATGGTCATCAGAGAACTGAAAATAAGAGACGGCAAACTAAATTACCTGTACAGGTGTAGAAACGCTTTTTAAAGCCAAGAGATTGAGAGAGGAAAAGAATTCAAAAACAGAGACAACAATCTAAATGAATAGACTTGTAGGAAAAAAAAAATCATAAAAGCAGCACAGGCTGCAGGACACACGGGAAGGAAATAACAAATAAACATGTTAGCTGGGATAAAATTAAGCACAGAAAACATAAAAAGCCATATGAGGCAAGACAAACAAACCTAAAAAATAAAGGCTGAAGAAGAGACACACGTCAAAAGTAAATTCAAAAAGTGACCGGGTACTCAAGAAACTGGAAACTATTAAAAATAAGGATAGAGAGCTGGGTCAAAGGAGAAAAAAAAAAGTGACTAGGTAGAGGACAAACAAAAAACTTAAAAACACCACCAGCAAACTAGATAAAAGCAGACACAGAAACAAAATTTTTAAAGCCAAGAGACTAAGACAGGAAAGAATGGAACAATAGCCAAAATAACAAGAGAGGAAAGAACAAAGAGCCACAGCAAAAGAAAATGCCAAGGTAGAAAGAACATCTAAATAGTGAGGGCTCAGAGGAATGCACAAAATAATTTTAAAATGTCTCAAAATTAAGACAGTAAATGGGATCTAAGGAGACAGAATTTTAAAAGGAATTAAGACAAGAAATTTAAACACAATGATGGAGAACTAAAATGGATTAAAAAAAGTAAATGAAAGAGCACTAAGGAAAGAAAGGAAATAATAAAAGTAGGCATAAAAAAAGAATAAAAAAGGTATGGTTACTAGGGAAATGAAAAAATTATTAAATAGGGACAGCAAACCAACAAGTAGAAAGAAAATATGAATAACATCAGCACTAAGGAAAACTAAGAAATAATTAAAAAAAACAGCAAAGGGTATAATCACTGCTACTCTCCATTTCTTTCTCCTCATTTGCCCCAGTTCTCCCTCGTTTCCCCATCTTTGCCTCCGTCGCCCCTGGTCCCCCTCCCTTCTCCTTTTTATCTGTTTTCCCCCCATTTCCCCCCTGTCCAGTCTATGTGGTGCTGAACCTGGGCCTTTCTCACAGCTCTTACCTGGAAAAGACGACTCCGGTTCTCTCTGTGACTAAAGCCCAACGCCCGCACATCCGGCCAGCTGCGGAGCTGCCACCACCAGTGGAGCACCCACCCCAGAGCAGAATGAGCTCCCTGTTGACTTACCAAGAGCTCCACAGCGTCCATTGGTCTTTCCTTAACCCCGCCGCCACCCTTGCTCCATTCCCAAGTGCACTATGGCTTCTGCCGGACTTTCCCAAAGCACACCGAGCTCCCTACTAAATCGCCGAGTGTGCTGTGTCTTTTCCCGGCTTTCCCGAGGCCCAGCAGGGGACATGCCACTTCTCCGAGTGTGCCAGGGATCCTGCCGGGCTTTTCAAAAGCCCACCAAGTACCCTGCTGCCTTCCACCATCCAAACTTTGGCAGAAATCATCTCTGTGCAGACCAATTAGGACCCAATTAGGTTAAAAAGAAAAAAAAAAAAAACAAAACAAAAAACCAAAAAAACAGCAAGTGGAAAAAAAAAAATCCCCTGACTGGGTTTTTTTTCTTATTAGAATATCTTGGGTTTGGGTGGTGTGTTTGTTTTGGGGTTGTGGTTTGTTGCTTTTTTTATACAAGGCCTGGAAAAGAAAAATACCTCGACTCCAGCTATAACATGTTAACAACACTTACATACTACCACACAACCAAAGCCACACACATGCACAACTCTCACTTCACCTACCCTGCAAACCACCCCTCCCTCTCCGCTCTGCCCTTCGCCCACTGCCTGCCACCACAGGTCTGCGGCTCTCCTCAGGAACAGGGTTCCCGCTGGCCTCTAAAATCGCCCTGCCTTTGAAAACCCCAGCCCGAGACCCTCCGCAGTCCAAACATTTACAATTAACAGTGCCACACAGAGCGATAGGGACTGGGGAAAGAAAAAGACCCACACAGACAGGGCAAAAGAAAAAAAAAAAGAGACCCGGCACCGTACGGTGCAATGCAGTCTTAGATCACAGTCAAGACCCAGCGCAACACAAAGCCATGTGGTGCAACGCAAGAGCCAGAACCGTACAGTGTGACCCAGTCTTAGACAACAGTCAAGACCCGGCGCAATACGGAGTCATAGAGTGTGATGCAAGACCCAGCACAATACATAGCTGTACGGTGTAACGCAGTCTTAGAGTACAGTCAAGACCTGGTGCAACACAGCCGTACGGTGCAATGCAAGACCCAGTGCAACATGGAGCCGTACGGCATGACGCAGTCTTATGTCACAGTCAAGACCTGGCGTGACACATAGCCATAGTGTGTGATGCAACACCCAGTGCCATAAGGAGCCGTACGGTGCAACACAGTCTTAGTTTACAGTAAAGATCCAGCACGACACAGAGCCATAGAGTGTGATGCAAGACCCTAGGAATGGCACCCGAGGCACGTAAAGTGCTCCTTGAGCACAAAGAGCAACGAGGACATCGAGACCCGAGAAAGGTCCGATACACAGAAGACACGCTACACAAGCTACGCAGCTACAGGCTGGAAGAGTCCTGCCTGGCACAAGCTAGTATTGTGCCAAGAGCAACCCGCTCCCTTTACCTGCCCAAAGGGGATGGTTCCTGGACAGCCCTCTCCCCACGCCAATTTTGAAACCCCTCATTACAGCTCCCAACCTTGTTCCCTCCTCCCAAACATCAGTCCCTCCACTTAGCTTTCAGAGGGCCGAGGCTCTGAATCCATCCTCAACAAAATACCACATCAGCCATCCAGGATGTTCCTCAGTTACCAGGTTCCTTTTCATCTGCACAGAACTGGTACCAGCAGTAAGCATCAACACAGACTTTGTCCGCAACATTCTCCTGCTCAAAAGGAACGTGGCCTTCCTCTCGTCTGCTCCAATTTTAGCCTCGGATGCTGTAGCCATCATCGCTTGCAGCACCTAAAATGCCAGAAGACGGAAAACTACCATTGTGCTTCTGAGAAATCGCATAATTTGTCATCTCACAGATGCATACAAGATGTTCACCCTAACCCCTGTTAGCTAACCTCACCATCAGTCCTATTATAGAGAGAAGGTAACAACGATTAACACAATATGCAACAAATAGTTGTATAGCTCGATAGTTCCATCTTCAATAAAGTCAGGAGTTCCAAAAAAGCATGATACACCTAGATTAAATTAAAAAAAGGCACACTATTAAGCCCTCTTGCCAGCCCAGAAGACTCAAAACAAAATTATTGACCTAAAAAAAAAAAAAAAGCTGTATACAAGCATACTTTCTGAGCTAAATGCAGCTGAACCTTGACCAATCCTGAAGCTCTTACCTCAGACAGAGCTCTCTGCTTCTTTAAACATCAAAACATATCTGCCCAAATATTTTAGAGAGGTCAAAACCTGCCATTACCTGAAGGCCCAGCAGAGCACTGACATCAGAGAAGGCCCAGAGCAGAATGACCTCCCTGAGCAGAGCCCGGGGGCTCATATACTCCAGGACCCGCCCACCACCCTTCCCGCAATCACCTGGGAAAGGGGCAGGGCCAACCACCACAACACATAAAGGTGACTGGAGGAGCAGCAGGGAGATTTCTCAGCTGCCTTCAGTTTATGGGGTGCAAATTGTCAAATGGAGAAAGCCACCTGTACCAGAAACATATATTCCCGCTCTTTTACTGCAGCTACATTAATTGCATCAGCAATGTGACTGGATAGGGAATTCTAAAGAAAAAAAAAATTTTCTGTGGTGTAGGTAGGAAAAAAGATAGATGCCCTATCAAGCTGTGTAGGGAAGTAGCTCATTAAATACAACAGCAAGATTATTATCAAAAATTATGTGCTTTCCTTTATCTATAAAACAAACAAAATGGAAGCAATAGCAAATTAAAATAGGCAGATAAAAAGGAAATTTTGAAGGAAGGATTAAGAACAGAGCACGGCAGGGGAGAGAAATAGGGTCAGCAAACTAAGTAAGTGAAGATACTAAATAAAGGTGACGAAGGTGCAGAAGACATAAGCCACACGAACACGGACCCGGATAAATGGAAACACAAAGAGAAAATTTAGAGGGAGACTTGGAAATGCCATTTTCACAAGCAATGAGGAAGAATGAAGTAAGCTGGTGGGGAGACAGAAAGGAAAGGTACAAGGTGACAGTTTACAGAGCAATGCTAGCAGAAGACAGAAAAGCTTTGGGGAACCAGAAAGCCTGAAAGGCAGACAGAGGCCGGGACAGGCAAGGAGGCAAGCAGAGATCTGGAAAACCATGAGAGGGATGGGCCGGGACCCATGTGAGGCGACACATGGCTCCCGGCACCAACGGCACACCTCTACCACCCCAAAGCTTATCTCTCTGTCTCTGCCCCTTCCTCCTCCACAGTGCCAGCTGCCTGACCTTAGGAGTAGGCAGTGGGTGATTCAATGCACCTCTCCCATGATGTTTCCTGGACACGCAGCAGCTCAAGTGTGTGACCGATGGAGGCAGCAACGTCCTGGTGTCGTGTGTCGGTCAGGCGCTCTGTTGGGGATGGCTCTTTCCTTGCCACAGTGTAACGGGTCTGTGTGGCAAGGTTTTGGTAGCAGGGGGGTTACAGGGGTGGCTTCTGTATGAAGTTGCTAGAAGTTTCCCCTATATCGGATATAGCCAATGCCAGCTGGCTTTAAGACGGACCCGCCGCTGGCCAAGGCCAAGCCAATCAGCAACAGTGTTTTTCGCCTCTGTGATAACATATTTAAGAGAGTGAAAAAGTTGTTGTGCAGCAGGAATTGCAGCGAGTGAGAGGAGTGAGAATATGTGAAAGAAACATCCTGCAGACACCAAAGTCAGTGAAGAAGGGGTGAGGAGATGCTCCAGGTGCCAGAGCAGCGATTCCCCTGCAACGTGTGGTGAAGACCATGGTGAAGCAGGTTGTCCCCCTGCAGCCCATGGGCGGTGGAGCAGAAGACTGCCTACACCCCGTGGAGGGCCCCCACGTCAGAGTAGGTGGATCCCTGAAGGAAGCTGTGACCCTGTGGGAAGCCTGCACCGGAGCAGGCTCCTGGCAGGACCTGTGGCCTGTGGAGAGAGAGAAGTCCACGCTGGAGCAGGTTTGCTGCTAGAGACCCTGTGAGGGGGGCTCACGCTAGAGCAGTTGGTTCCTGAAAGACTGCACACCATGAAGGAGACCCACAACGAGGCAGTTCATGAAGGACTGAACCTGTGGAAGGCTCAGGCTGGAGAAGTCACAGAGGACCTTCTCCTGTGAGGGGGACCCCACATTAGAGCAGGGGAAAAAGTGAGAAATCCTCCCCCTGAGGAGGAAGAAGCAGCAGAAAACAACAGTGTGACGAACTGACCCTAACCCCCATCCCCTGTTTTCCCCCCTGTGCCACTGGAGGGGAGGAAGGAGGAAAATCAGGATCAAAGTTATGCCCGGGAAAGGAGGGAGGGGTGGGGGGAAGGTGTTTTAAGATTTGGTTTTATTTCTCATTACTCCTCTCTGAGTTAAGTGATAATAAATTACATTTCCTTTCAGTTGAGTCTGTTTTGCCCGTGACGGTAAATGCTGAATAATCTCCCTGTCCTTATCTCAACCCCATGAGCCTGTTTTGTTTTTGTTTTTTTTTTTTTTCCTCTTCTCTCTCCTGTCCAGTTAAGGAGGGGCAGTGATAGAGTGGCTTTAGTGGGCACCTGGCATTTTGGCCAGGGTTAACCCACCACACACCAGGACTGGCTGCTCCTTGCTGGAGGCAGCTCCTTGTGGAAGCCCCTTTGTTTGCCTCCTCAGCCAGTTCCTGCAGCTGGGCATGCCCAGGCAGTCCCCTTCATAGCCCACAGCAGGGCCAGCCCTACCGTCAGCCTCACTGACCACACCTGCCCAAGCTCCAGCTGGAGTCCATCAGGAACAAGGGCCTGGCAAAAGCACAGTGGCCCCTCCCTGGCACCTGCCCACAGCCACAGGCTCTGCACCCAGGGGCTTGAAAGCCATCCAGGGGCACAGGAAAAATTTACTCATTCCTGCTCAGAACAAATCCTGGCACCGAGTCGGCTACAAGGCTTGGTGCCCAAAGGCAGCAGGACAGTAGGAGACAAGAGAAGAGAAAAAGCAGGAGGAAGATAGAGAAGAGGTGGGGGACAGGCAGCAGGGAAACCAGATGCTGCAGATGGGAGAGGGACGGGAAGCGGGGCAAAAGTAGAGAGAGAGGAGAGCTGAGAGATTGAGCAAAAAAAAAAAAACACAGGGAGAGATGGAGGAATATATAAGGGGGTGGTGGGGGGGGGTGGGGGGGGGAGGAGAGAGAGGCCAAAGGGACCAGCAGGACAACAAAGTAGAGACAAGACAAGGGACAAAGGAAAAATCTAAAGTGATAAGGGAAAAGAAGCAGAAGCAAGAACTAACACATAGGATCAGGAAGAAAGAAAGAGGGACATTTAGGACAGTGAACTGCACTAGTGCATGTAGTAGATACATGGCTTTCATTTCCATTTCATTTTATACATATAAATGAGTATTATTGTCTCTATACATATATATGAGACATTTTTCGCTATTTCAACACCTCACACCCATATTTACATGTTTTAATATTTTTTTAATCCCCCCTCATGAATTTTCAGGTGGTTTTTGGCTATGATCCCCCCCCCTTTTTGGGGGAACCCCACAACCCCCCTCATCCCCCACTCACCCACTACTCTGCTGCATCATCACTCCCTGTGATACTTAGAAGCCCAAGTGACATCACACATACAAGCCCCTTTTTATTCACTCAGAAAAAAACAGTCACAAAATGAGGGAAACTGCCCCAACCAGCAGCTCATTAACTCTGAGAACACTATTTACATACGTACGAACCTCCACCCCATAAAAGGGGAGCTCTGCTAGAAAAATAAAGGGGGATAGCCCCCCCAGATGGCTGCAGGTCCCTCCCAGCCCCTATCCCACAGGCTGGCGGCTGCCCCATGGTGGGGCACAGAGCGTGCCAGAGGATGGTGCCACTTTTCTTGCTCAGGCTCTGCTGTGCAATGGTCAAACCCAGGCTTGGAGGGTGATCGATTGAGCACCACAAGATGCTTACAGACACACATCCAGAAAACAAAAACCCCAAATATATTGCAGCATATTAAAAAAATAGTACAGAAGAAAGCAGAGGAATTAGTTCAGAATAAGGGATAGGATAGTAGTCAAGCTAGAGGAGGATTCTAGGTAAACAGGGCAGCTCAAAACACAACACATCCTTTAAAAGCCATTTGAACACTTAAAAGCAGTATTAAGACTAGAATCATTGAACGGTTTGTCTTGGAAAGGACCTTAAAGACCATCCAGTTTCAACCCCCCTGCCATGGGCAGGGACATCTTCCACTAGACCGGGTTGCTCCAAGCCCCATCCAATCCGGGCTTGAACAATTCCATGGGAGAGGGCAGCCACAGCTTCTCTGGACAGCCTGCTCTAGTGCCTCACCACCCTCATAGCATTTCTTCCTAATATCCACTTGGCCTGCCACCACTTGGCCCAAAAAAAGACGGTGACAGGTGGCAGGCCAGAGGGACAAGGAAAGACAGGAGGAAGGATAGAGCAACATAGAAAACAGGTGACTGACAGGGAGCCAGAAAGCAGGAAACTCTGAAAGAGTCAGGGGTGCAGGGAGCTGGATATCGAGATAGAGAGATGAGAGCAACAGAGCATGACAGGGACAGAGGTGAAGTAAAAATAACAGGAACAGGGAGAAGCACAAAGGGTCAGAGAAAGGAAGAGATGAACAGCAAGGAGGAACGGGACAGTGAGATACAGAATGAAAAACACAGCGACAGTAAGCAAGACAAAGGGGCATAGAGACACAAGGAAAAAAGAAGGAGAGCTACCAGAGGACTGAAAAAAAAAAATCGGAGTTTCCAAACCCCCTTGCTTTCTAACACTTCTCACAGAGGTGGGAGGCTAGGTGCGGCCAGGTAAGGATTCTAAGATGAAAACTCAATAACAAGAGTGTTATTAAACAGGCATTCTTTATTGCAGCACTGTGGATTGCTCCACCGGAGGGGTTTCACAAAGCAGTTTAAGTACAGTTTAATCCATCCATATTCAATACGTATTCAGTACTTTCCTAGAATTGATTACTACATGTTGATGATCTTGGAACATATTTTTCGTTACCCCGATCTCATGGTTTACTTGTGCATATTTCCAAGTTCCTGTTGTTTACATATGGTGGTATACCTATATCTTCCAATCACCAAAGGTCATTTTTCTTCCTTGGCAAAAACACATGATAAGTTCCCTATCTCTTTGACTGATCTCTGACAGACAAATTAGGAGGGACGTCTAGCCAGCTGCACCGCCCAGGAGAGATGCCACCGAAACACACCATTGAAAACCAGAGAGAAATAAAGTACTTCAGAACACTCCATCCAAACATGGGGAAAAACACCCCTAAAATTCAGCAGCCTCTCTTTTTAAATGTTTAGAACAAATACTGAGCTGCTTAAATACCCCTCATAAATCACACACTGCGACTATTTGGCAGTTACAGTTTAAACCATGCAAGCCCATTTGTAAGTTACACAATTTTAACTTTTTTTTTTTCCTGTCATAAATCAAACTTACAAAAAGTCAATGAGATAAGAGATCCCCCATATGGTTTCACTTTTTTTGGAAAAAAAATATAGAATCGTGGAATCATTGTGGTTGGAAGAGACCTTTAAGATCATCACGTCCAACCGTTATCCTAACACTGCCAAGCCCACCACTGAACCATGTCCCTCAGCATCACACCTATAAGTCTTTTGAACACCTCCAGGGATGGTGACTCCACCACCTCCCTGGGCAGCCTGTTCCCATGTCTAACCACTCTTTCGGTAAAGAAATTCTTCCTAATATCCAATCTAAATCTCTCCTGGTGCAGCTTGAGGCCATTACCTCTTGTCCTGTCATTAGTTACTTGGGAGAAGAGACCAACACCAGCCTCACGACAACTTCCTTTTAGGTAGCTGTAGAGAGCAATAGGGTCTCCTCTCAGCCTTCTCTTCTGTCGGCTAATCAATCCTAATTCCCTCAGGAGCCCCTCATAAGACATTTTTTCATGACCCCTCTGCTTCATTCCCCTTCTCTGGGCCTGCTCCAGGACCTCAATGTCTTTCCTACACAGTGGTGCCCAAAATTGCACACAGCACTCAAGGTGGGGTCTCACCAGTGCTGAGTACAGGGGCACGATCACTCCCCTGCTCCTGCTGGCCACACCATTGCTGATACAGGCCAGGATGCTGTTGGCCTTCTCGGCCACCCAGGCACACTGACAGCTCATGTTCAGCCGACTGTCAACTAGCACCCCTGGGTCCTTTTCTACTGGGCAGCTATCCAGCCACACTTTCCAAAGCCTGTAGCGCTGCTGGGGGTTGTTGTGACCGAAGGGCAGGACCCGGCACTTGGACTTGTTAAACTTCATGCAATTGTCCTCAGCCCATTGATCCAGCCTGTCCAGATCCCTCTGCAGAGCCTCTCTACCCTCAAACAGGTCAACAGTCCCGCTTAATTTTGTGTCATCTGCAAACTTGCTGAGGGTGCACTCGATCCCCTCATCCAGGTCGTTGATAAAGGTATTAAACAAGACCAGCCCCAATACTGAGCCCTGGGGAACACCGCTTGTGACCAGTCGCCAACTGGATTTAACTCCATTTACCAAATCTTTCTGGGCTCGGCCATGCATCCAGTTTCTAACCCAGCGAAGAGTACACCTGTCTAAGCCATGAACCACCAGCTTGTCCAATAGGATGTTGTGGGAAACTGCATCAAATGCTTTACTGGAGTCCAGAGAGACAACATCCACAGCTTTTCTCTCATCCACTAGGCAGGTCACCTGATCATAGAAGGAGATCAGGTAGGTCAAACAGGACCTGCCTTTCATGAACCCATGCTGGCTGGGCCTGATTCCCTGGATATCCTGCACTTACCTTGCGAGCACACCCAAGATGAACCGCTCTATAATCTCGCTCGGTACCTAGGTCAGGCTTACGGGCCTGTAGTTCCCCAGATCCTCCTTCTAGCCCTTCTTGGAGATGAGCGTCTGTCTTGGTTTGAAAGACAAGTGTCTGCGGAGGAAGGCAGGAGCCTCCCTTGAAATGGAAAATGCAACCCCCTTCCCTCCAAATTATTATAATTTTGAAGTTAACGGGCCTTCAGGCAAAGATATGGGGAATAGGAATAACAGTTCTTTACTTATATATATATATAAAAAAATAACACAAGGCAGGGAAAAAAAAAACAACCCACTGGTTTACACTGACAGAGTCAGAAATACAACCTGACACCCTGTTAGGGTGGCAGTAGCAGTCCGAAAAGATGGTGGCTGCAGTCCTCCTGAAGCGATGGATGTAGTTCTGTTGAAGCAGCGATCTTGGAAAAGGGTCTGGTCTTCCTCCGAAGGTCCAGTGGTAGGTAGGTAGCTCTTGTCCTCTGGAACTCCAGTGGGGGAAAAAACTCCTCTGGGAATCCAGTGGAAGAAGGCTGCTAGGGTGTTCGAGATCTCAGTTTTTATTTAGCATGGTAATAGAATACTTTTTTTTTCTTTTGGCACATTTTACACTGTAACCTAGGACAGCGTCACATTGGTAAGCCTCCAGTCTTCCGGGACTTCTCCTGTTGACCAGGATTGCTGATAAATGATGGACAGTGGCTGGGCAAGTTCCTCCGCCAGCTTCCTCAGCGCTCTCGGGTGTGTTTCATCCGGCCCCATAGACTTGTGAGTTTCCAATTGGCAGAGCAGGTCATTAAGTACCACTTCCTGGATTATGACGGAATTCTCCTGGTCTCCATCCCTGTCCTCCTGCTCAGGGGGCTGATTACCTTGAGGGTAACTAGTCTGACTATTAAGGATTGAGGCAAAGGCGGCATTAAGTACCTCAGCCTTTTCCTCACCCTAATAACAAATCCCCAGTGCTGCAATACCTAAGGCTACCAATCAGGACTGGCAGATGTGCTGGAAAAAAAAAAAAAAGAAAAGAAAAAAAAGAAAAAAATAACCTTGATCACTCAGTACAGATGTCAGTGTCTCAGTCAGGTTTTCACATACCCCTAAAAGATACTTTAAAAGCTTACAGACTGAAAAAGCATAAAGCTTTTATTGTGAAAACAGTCCGTTTCTTCAGAACACCCAAACTGTTATGCACAGTTTCTTTCCTCTTTGAGTACAATACAATTCTCACAGAATCATTTCTTAGTAAGCGCACAGAAACAGAAGAATACACACGCTTGCAGGAAGAGAAAATAAACAGAGGGAAGTACGTTTCTCATAGGCCTAACGTGCTCCAGGATAGATATTATTTTATTTATCCAGTCATGACGGAGCAGTGGGGAAAGCGGCAAAAGCGAAGACAAACAGCAGCAATGTTAAGTGAAATCCAGCTTTAATTTTGATCACATCTTTAAGAGACTCTCCAAGTCTACACCTCAGTCCTACGAAGGACAAGCTCTTTTTTGGAAGGACAAGCTTTTTTTTTTTTTTTTTAAACATAAAACTCCTAGACTGAGGACTCCACAGAACAGAATTTACTCATCTCTGCCCAGAACAAACCCTGGCATTGAGCTGGCTACAAGGCTCGGTGCCCAAACGCAGCAGGGCAGCAGGAAAGAGAAAAGCAGGAGGAAGGTAGAGAAGAGATGGGGGACAGGCAGCCAGCAAACGGGATGCTGCAAACAGGAGAGGGACAGTGAACAGGACAGTAGAGTAAAGAGAAGAGTACTGGGACACTGAGCAAAAAACCCAGGGAGAGATGGGGGAATACATAAGAGAGAGGGGGAGCAGGAGAGAGAGGCCAAAGGGACCAGCAGGACCACAAGGCAGGGACAAGACGACAGACAGGGAAATATTCTAAAGCAATAGGGGAAAAGAAACAGAGACAAGAACTAACACATAGGGTCAGGAAGACAGAAAGAGGGAGCCTTACAAAGACAATGTAAAAAGTGACACCATTTCCACCCCTTCTTGACTTCCACAGTTTCCCTGCCTTCGCACCCCATCTCAGCCTCCACTTTCTTCCAGCCCTGCCACACCCCGCCTGCCCGCCCCCCCCCCCCCCCTGCAGCTTGAGGGGAAGCCCCAGTGCCCTCGGAATGGCAGCAGGGTGCCTGGCAGGCTTCCACAGCAAAGGGGCCAGGACAGAAAGCCATTGTCGGCCCTCCCCATCCCTGGGCAGCCCTTTCCCAGGCAGCGGAAGGAGCAGCAGGCAGGGCAGCAGAGATGGACCGGGATGTGCATGGGAGAACGTGTGACTCACCCCAGCTCCTGGCACTGGCTCAGGCCTTCAGCACCCCAACACTTTTCTCTCAACACCCCTCCACCGCCAGGCTGGCCAGCGGCTCACACACACAGCCGATGCAGGCACCAAGCTCCCAGCAACGTGTGCTGGTGGTCTGCTCCGTCATGGTCTGCTCCATCCTTCCTCACCACAGGGACCAGCCATTCCATGCTGGAGGCACCTCCAGCTCCCTCGTCATCCAGTTCCCCTTTACCAGCTCCCTCAGGCAGCCCCTTTATAGTCCACAGCAGGGCCAGCCCTCTCATTAGCCCCATTGGCCAAACCTGGAGCCCTTCGGGAACAGAGGCCACAGGCAAGAACAAACACCCAGGGACAAGGAGCTCAGAAGAGGGAGATGTAGGAAGAAAATGTAGAAAGTAATGCTGCTTTTCAACTCTCCCACGCACCCCTGCCCTTGGCAAAGCCTGTTGGAAACCATGAGGCTTCGGGGTGCCCCTGCTGGGTGCCCCCCATTTCCCCTGACGTCTACTGGTGATGGCATTTTGGGGGTAAGCTTAGGGATTTGGGGCCCAAGGAAGTGCCAGAGCAAAGTTTGGAATGCAAACAGTTTATTGGTGCTGTACATCTGGAGCAGCAGTTCTTCTAGAGGTGGGGGCAAGGCAGGTGCATGGAGCAGGGACAAGGGGGGGACAAAGCATGCCCATGGGAGGCAGGTACAAGGCACACCCATGGTGGGGGGGGGGCAAGACAGGTGCATAGGGGGAGGATAGGGTGTGAGCTATGCACACCCATAAAGAGGGTACACAAAGCAGGTAAGGCACACCCATGGGAGGCAGGGACACGAGAAGTAGGGCCAGGCACACCCACCCTTGTCAAGGCCACCAAGTTGGGGGTGGCATGGGAAAAACCCCACCTGCAGGCCGGACAGGGGGTGGGCGGGCATAGACAGATGCAGACATGGTGCACATCCTCATGGCTGCTCGATAGTCTAACCTTCAGTCCTAGGAAGGGAAATAGGATCAGAAACACTCCTCACAAAAAACAAGTTGCCATCCTGCAGGAAGTTCAGAATTCCAGGAAAATCCAGTGCACCTAGAACAAAACAAAAACAGCAGCAAAAAAAAAAAATCAGTTAAAGCTGTGTGTTTTAAAACCCTCTTGTCACCCCTGGACACTCCCTAGGAAACTGCTGATGGAAAATAAAAAAAAAAAAAAAAAAGCCCAAGCTGCATCCCAGAGCATTCGCTGCTGCGGGTGCTGCTGGACCCTACCCAGTCCCACAGCTCCCGCCTCGCACAGAAGGAGCTCCCTGGGCACAGCCCGGGGCTCATCTACCCCAGGCCCCGCCCAACGCCCTTCCCACCATCCCAAAGCAAAGGGGCGAGCACAGGGCACACGGGGGGAGCGCGAGCAGTGCGCAGCACACCCACTGTAGGCGGTAGCAGCAGAGCGCGTGGCAGCGTGCCGCCAGGGCTGCAGTACCGCTTTTTGGTCACACGGTGGCCGCGGAGAGGGCGGCAGCGTGCAGCCGGGGCTGCTGTACCGGCTTTTGGTCACAGGGTGGTAGCAGAGAGCGCGGAAAGCGTCTTCGGGGCTGAAGTACCGCTTTTTGGTCACAGGGTGGCAGCAGAGAGCGCGGAAAGCGCCGCCGGGGAAGAGGCTGTAGAACAGGAACCTCTTGGTCAGGTTGCCCGGCCAGCGGCCAGAAGACCAGGCACGGGAAAAGCCTCACATGGGCAAAAACCTCTCACGGAGGCATGGACAGGTGGATAGGGAGGGGCATATACAGGTGCATACATGTTGCACCTTCTAATACCTAATAATCTCACCTTCAGTCATATTAAGGGAAAAGCTGTCAGCCAAACTAGAGAAAAAAACAAGGTTCCATTCCGCTTCTCTCCATGACTAAACCCCAATGCCCACACAGCCCAGCCAGCTCGCGAGCTGCCACCGCTGGCAGCACCAACAGAACACCCACACCACAGCAACCTCAGAGCAGAATGAGCTCCCTGAGCAGAGCCCAGGACACAAATAACCCAGACCCCGACCACCACCCTTCCCACAATCACAGGGAACTGGTTAAACAGAGACACGGGGAGAAGGAGACCTAGAAATGCCATTGTCACAAGCAACGAGGAAGAATGAAATCAGAACTGGTGGGGTACCAGAAAGGAAAAGACATAGAAAGGAAAGGTAGAAGGTGACACTTTACAGGGCAATGCTAGCAGAAGACAGAAAAGCTTTGTGGAACCAGACAGCCTGAAAGGCAGACAGAGGCAGGGACAGGCAAGGAGGCAGACAGAGATCTGGAGAACCAGGGCAGGGATGGGCCCGGACAAGCACGAGGGGACATGTGGCTCCTGGTGCCAACGGCAGACCTTCACCACCCTGAGGCTTTTCTCTCTGTCTCTGCCCCTTTCTCCTCCACAGTACTGGCTGCCTGACCTTAGGAGTAGGCGGTGGGTGACTCAACACACTTCTCCCACAAGGTTTCCTGGACATTCAGCAGCTCACATGTGTGCAGCCAACAGAGGCGCCAAGGTCCTGGTGCCATGTGCTGGTGGTGTGCTCTGTTGGGGACGGCTGGGAGGGATCCTTCCTTGCCACAGGGACCATCTGGAGACAGCTGCCTGTGGAAGCCCCTTGGTTTGACTCCTCAGCCAGCTCCTGCAGTTGGGCATGCCCAGGCAGCCCCCTTCATAGGCCAAAGCAGGGCCAGCCCCATCATTAGCCTCACTGGCCACACCTGCCCCAGCTGGAGCCCATCAGGAACAGGGGCCTGGCCAGAGCCCCACAGCACATGGCCCCCTCCCTGGCACCTGCCCACAGCCACGAGCTCTGCACCCAGGGGCTTGAATACCATCCAGGGGCACAGAGGAGGCAGGAAAAGTTTACTCACTCCTGCCCAGAACAAACCCTGGCACTGAGCTGGCTACCGGACTCGGTGGCCAAACGCAGCAGGACAGCAGGAGAGAAAGGAAGAGAAAAGCAGGAGGAAGGTAGAGAAGAGATGGGGGACAGGCAGCCAGCAAAAGGGATGCTGCGAACAGGAGAGGGACAGGGAGCGGGATAATGGTGTAGAGAAAGAAGAGATGAAAGACTTAGCAAAAAACCCAGGGAGAAATGGAGGAATACATAAGAGAGAGGGGGAGCAGGAGAGAGGCATGGAAGGGACCAGCAGGACAACAAGACAAGGGACAAAGAAAGATTCTACAGCAGTAAGGGAAAAGAAACAAAAGGAAGAACTAACACATAGGGTCAGGAAGATAGAAAGACGGTGACTTAGAAAGAAAATGTAGAAAAACGTGACACTACTTTTCCACCCTTCCAGCTTGTCTTGACTGCCACATTTTCCATGATTTTGCACCCCATCCCAGGCTCCACTTTTTTCCAGCCCTGCTACCCCCTCCTTGACTTGAGCAGAAGCCCTGGCACTCTCAGAAAAGTGGCAGGGTGCCTGGCAGGCTCCAGCACCAAAGGGAGCAGGACAGAAAGCCATTGCTGGCCCTCCCCATCCCTGGGCAGCCCTTTCCCAGGCAGGGTGGAAGAGATAGACCAGGATGCACATGGGAGAACCCTCAACTCACCCCAGCTCCTGGCACCAGCTCAGACCTTCACCTCCCTGAAGCTTTTCTCTCAACAGCCCTCCACTGCCGGGCTCGCCAGTAGCTCATATGCATGACTGACACGGGAACTGAGCTCCCGGCACCACATGCTGGTGGTCTGCTTCATCACAGACAGCTCAGGGGGATCCTTCTTTGCTGCAGGGACCAGCCATTCCATGCTGGAGGCACATCCACTCCCTCCTCAGCCAATTCCCCTTTACCAGCTCTGTCAGGCAGCCCCTTCATAGCCTATAGCAGGGCCAGCCCTCTCATTAGCCCCACTGGCCACACCTGGAGCCCATCAGGAAGAGAGGCCACAGGCAAGAACAAACACCCAAGGACAAGGAGCTCAGAAGAGGGAGATGTAGGAAGAAAATGTAAAAAGTGACACCGCTTTTCCACCCTCCTGGCCTTGGGAAAGCCCAATGGAAGCCTCGGGGTTTGAGGATGTCCCTGCTGAGTACCCCCCTCTTTCCCCTTGGCATCACTGGTGATGGCATTTTGGGGGTAAGCCCAGGGATTTGGGGCCTGAGGAGTTGCCAGAGCAAAGTTCAGGGTGCAGACAGTTTATTTGTGGTGTGTGTTTGGAGCAGCAATACTTGGAGGGGTGGGGGCAAGACATGCCCATGGGGCAGGGGCAGAGGCAAGGCACACCCAAGGGAGGCGGGTCAGGGGTGGGACCAGCACATGCACAAGGGTGGGTACCACAAGAGGGTCAAGGGCAGCACCAACATGCCCCCAAGGGGCAGGATGGCAAAGGGCTTGGGGGTGGTGCTGACACACCGTGGGGGTAATTTTGATGCAATCCCAGGGATTTGGGGCCCAAGGAGATGCCAGAGGAAAGTTTGGAATGCAAGCAGATTATTGGTGGTGTGCATCTGGAGCAGCAGTACTTGGAGAGGTGGGGGCAAGGCAGGCACATGGGATGGGGACAAAGGGGGAGACAAAGCATGCCCACCTGAGGGAGGTGCAAGGCAGGTGCACAGGGCGAGGACAAGGGGGTGAGGTGTGCGCACCCACAAAGTGGGTACAAAAAGCAGGCAAGGCACACGCATGAGAGGTGGGGTCGTGGGAAGGGGGGCTAAGGCACGCCCATGGGGTGGGTAATTGGGAGGGGCACGAGGCACGCCCACAGGAGGCGGGGCTGCATGAGTCAGGGGTGACAGGTACACCCACGTGGGCTACAGGCCCACAAAATAAGCACAGTCTTGATGCTAATAAACTCGGAAGAGCTTGCCACGAGGTGCAGTTTTTAGGGACAATGTGGTGCTCTGCAGGTGACTGGGAAAGCCAATGGGCCTTCTCAGACCCTGAAATACACTATGTTTTATGTTGCTGCTGCTATTTTGAAAAATGCTCAAACTCTGTATACAGATGCATACAAGGTGCTCACCCTAACCCCTGCTGGAAAACGTGACCATCAGTCCTATTAAGAGAGAAAATCAGCATAGGTTGAAATATCAGCAACTTACAGAGCCTACAGCAAAACCGGTGGGAAAAAAACAAGGTTCCATCTTTCATAGTCAGGAATTCCAGGAAAACACAATGAATCTAAAATAAAAGAAAAAAATTGCACACTATTAAACCATCTTGCCACCCCCAAACCCTCAGCAGAAAATTACCAACCTGAAAAACAACCAAAAACTGCGTACAAAGGTAGTTCCTACTCTATGTGCCGCTGGACCTTGCCTTGTCCCGCAGTGCTTACCTCGGACAGACACCTCCGCTTCACTCCATGACCAAAGCCCAGTGCCCGCACATCCAGCCAGCTCCAGAGCTGACACTGCCGGCAGCACCGGCCGAGCACCCAAGGCCAAAGCCTTGAGCCATAAACTTTTGACCTTGACCCTGTGGTCTTTGAACCTGTGACTTTTTGACCTTGATCCTGGGACCATTTCCCCTTGACCTTTGACCATGTGACCCCTGGCCTTTTGACTTTGACCTTTGACAGCATGGCCTTGTGACCTTGACCCGTGCCCCTTTGACCCTGTGACCTTTTGATCGTGGTACTTGACCTTTTAAAATTCAACTTTGACCTTGTGACTTTTTCCTTGGCCTTTGACCCTTTGACCCCAAGCCTTTACCTCTGGCATTTTGACCTCGACCTTTTGACTGCTGACCTGTAACTCTTGGCAACTGACCTTTTGACGTTTGACCATGTGACTGTTGATCTTTGACATACGAAATTTTTACCTTGACCTTTGACCCCAGGACATTTGGATTTACCATTGACCCCATAACCTCCTGACCATTGACCCTGTGACCTTTTATCCTTTGACCCCCTACTTTTGACCTTTTTGAACTTGACCTTTCACCCCCACTACCTTTTGACCTTTGATCCCTTGATCTTTTGACCATGACCCGCGACCTTTGATCCATGGCCTTTTGACCTTAACCCCGTGACCTTTTTGACCTTGACCCCTTGACCTTTTAACCTTTTGAATCTTTGACCTTGATCCCGTGACATTATTACCTTGACCTTTTGACCTTGACCCCATGACTTTTTTACCTTGACCTTTTGACATCTTGATCTTTTACCTTGACCCCGTGACCTTTTGAGCTTGGCCCTTGACCTTTTGACCCTTTGATCTTGACCCCGTGACCTTTTAACCTTGGTCCCTTGACCTTTTGAACTTGACCCCTTGACCTTTCGACCTTTTAACCTCGGTCCCGTGACTTTTGACCTTTAATCTTGACCTTTTTCCTTTGACCTTGACCCTTTGACCTTTTGATCTTTGACCTTGACCTTTTGACCCTTTGACCTTGACCCCGTGACCTTTTTAGACGTTTGCCCTTGACCCATGACCTTTTGATCTTGACCCCGTGACCTTTTGACCGTGACCTTTTAACCTTTGTTCTGATATTTTGACCTTGACCCCGTGACCTTTTGACCTCTTGCCCTTGACTGTGACCTTTTGAGCTTGGCCCCTTGACCTTTTGACCCTTTGATCTTGACCCCGTGACCTTTTAACCTTGGTCCCTTGACCTTTTAACCTTGGTCCCTTGACCTTTTGACCTTGACCTGTGACGTTTTGACGACCGCTTGACCTTTCGACCTTTTGACCTCGGTCCCGTGACTTTTTGACCTTTGACCTTGACCTTTTGACCTTTGATCCTGACCTTTTTGACCTTTTTGACCTTTTGACCTTTGGTCCTGACCCTTTTGACCCTTTTGACCTTGACCCCGTGACCTTTTGACCTTGATCCTATGGCCTTTTGACCTTGACCCTGTGACCCTTTGACCTTGACCCTGTGACCCTTTGACCTTCGTCCTTGACCCCGTGACCCTTTGACCTTTCGATCCTTTGACCTTGACCTCTTGACCTTTTGACCTTTTGACTTTGACCTCTTGACCTTTTGACCCTTTGATCTTGACCCCGTGACCTTTTAACCTTGGTCCCTTGACCTTTTGACCTTGACCTGTGACCTTTTGACAACCGCTTGACCTCGGTCCCGTGACTTTTTGACCTTTAACCTTGACCTTTTGCCCTTGGCCCCTTGACCTTTTGCCTTTGACCTTGACTCTTTGACCATTTGACCTTGACATAATGACCTTTTGACCTCTGACCTTGACCTTTTGACCTCTGATCCCGACATTTTTGACCTTTTGACCTTGACCCCGTGGCCTTTTGACCTTGATCCTGTGGCCTTTTGACCTCTCACCTTGCCCTTTTGACCTTGACCCCGTGACCCTTTGATCTTCATCCTTGAACCTGTGACCCTTTGACCTTTGGCCTTGACCCCGTGACCCTTTGATAGTTGATTATTTTGTCCTTGACCCCATGACCTTTGACCTTTGTCCCTTGACCCTGTGACCTTTTCACCTTGACTCTGTGATATTTTGACCTTTGATCTCTGGCCTGTGGCCTTTTGACCTTTGTCTCCGATATCTTTTGACAGACCCCGTGATATTTTGACCCTGCGACGTTTTGACCTTAACTCTTGAGTCGTGATCTTTTGAACTTTGACCCCGTGACCTTTTGAGTTTGACCCCATGACCTTTTGACCTTTGACACTGCTATATTTTGACCTTGGCTTTTAACCGCATGACCTTTTTTCCCTGCAACTTTTTTTGCCTTTGACCCGTGACCCTTTGACCTTGAAATTTACCACCGTGACCTTTGACACGTGACCTGTTGAACTTTGGTCCCGTGACCCGTTGACCTTTGGTCCCGTGACCCTTTCACCCTTCTCCCTTTTAACCTTGACCTTTGACTCCATGACCTTTTGACCTTTGACCCTGCAATCTTTTTTGCGTTTGACTTGTGACCCTTGGTCCTTAACATTTCCCTGTGCCCTTTAGACCTTGACCTTTGACCCTGTGACATTTTGACCCTGACCTGTGACACCATAACCTTTTAGCCTTGATCATTGACCACTTGGCCCGCCGCCACCCATAGATAAGGAAAGACAGAAAAAAAAAAAAAAAGACAGTGACAGGGAGCAGGCCAGAGGGACAAGGAAAGACAGGAGGAAGGACAGAGCAACATAGAAAACAGGTGACTGACAGGGAGCCAGAAAGCCGGATACTCTGAAAGAGACATGGGCAGGGAGCCAGGTACCCAGGTAGAGAGAGGACGAGAGCAACAGAGAATGACAGGGACAGAGAAGTGAAGTAATAAATAGCAGGAACAGGGAGAAGCACAAAGGATCAGAGAGAGGAAGAGATGAACAGCAAGGAGGAACAGGACAGTGAGATACAGAATGAAAAACATAGCAACAGTGGGCAAGACCAGAGGGGCATTGAGAGAGAAGGAAAAAGGAAGGAAAGCTAGAAGAGGACTGAAACAAAATTCGGAGCTTCCAAACCCCCTTGCTTTCTAACGCTCCTCACAGAGGTAGGAGGCTAGGTGCGGCTGGGTAAGGATTCTGAGATGAAAACTCAAAAACTAGAGTGTGTTATTAAGCAGGCATTCTTTATTGCAGCGCTGGGCAGCACTGGGGATCGCTCCACCAGAGTGGTTTCACAAAGCAGTTTAAGTACAGTTTAATCCATCCATATTCATTACATATTCAGTACTTTCCTAGAATTCATTGCTACATGTTGATGATCTTGGAACATACTTTTTGTTACCCCGATCTTATGGTTTACTTGTGTATATTTCCAAGTTCCTGTTATTTACATATGGTGGTATACCTATATCTTCCAGTCACCAAAGGTCATTCTTCTTCCTTGGCACAAACACATGATAAGTTCCCTATCTCTTTGACTGATCTCTGACAGACAAGCAATGTAAATTACAAACACAGGGCATAAGGTCAAACGGTTCTCAAAGTCTAAACTACATAGCTTAAAACAACCAGGGCTCGCAACATTAATACGGGAAAATCTTAACCAGAGCAGGACAAGGACATGGAACAGCACATACAGGTGCAAAGAAGAAAAGAGTGCCAGGAGACAGGCCAGAGAAATGGGGGGGTGGGGGGGGGGGGGGGGTGTGTGGAAAGAGAGACAGATGCAAATCAGGCCAAAGAGACACAAAAAAAGGGAAAAACAGCAGTGGGCTACAGGGCAGAAACAGGATGAAAAAAAAGGAGAGGGAGCAGGAAGAAGTGCAGAGAAAAAGAAAAGAGAGTAGTAGAACAGGAGAGAGGAAGGGAGAGAGGAAAAGGGAGCAGGGTAGAAGAGAAGTATAGGGAAGAAAAACCATCACAACAGCATGGGAAAGAGAAAGGGCTAGAGGAGGGGTGGGGGTGGACTGGGATGCACAAGGGGTGACAGGGCCCCCCAGGGCCCAGGACTCACCACAGCTCTCACACTTGATGCTGCCAGGAGTACTGTCGTCTCGTTTGCTCAGTCAATAAATCTGAAGAGTGAAGTGTAAAGCTTTAAATAAAAATAATAAAGTCAAGTTTAAAACTTTCTTTAAAGAAAGAACAAATCTCAGTAATTTGCTTTATACTACAAAGGCACGTGGGTGTTTATGTACATCCAATAAAAATGCTTACACTACAAAATTAATTGATTTTCCATCTGCATTAACTGAACTTGCCTAGCTGTGAATGGATATCATTAAATTACCTGGCTCCAAAATACACCGTTCCCATCTGACTAGGGGGTTTCCTGTGCATTACACCATTATGAGGGACGTCTAGCCAGCTGCACCGCCCAGAAGAGATGACACCGAACGGCCAGGGAAACGCATCATCAAGACCCAGACAGAAATAAAGTACTTCGGAGCACTCCGTCCAAACATGGGGAAAAACACCCCTAAAATTCAGCGGCCTCTCTTTTTTTGTTTTATTTAGAACAAATACCGAACTGCTTAAACACCCCTCATAAACCACACACTGCGGCTATTTGGCAGTTACAGTTTAAACAACACAAGTCCATTTGTAAGTTACACAATTTTAACTTTTTTTTTTTTCCTGTCAAACTTATAAAAAGTCAGTGAGATGAGAGATCCCCCATATGGTTTCACTTTTTTTGGAAAAAAAAAAAATAGAATCGTGGAATCATTGTGGTTGGAAAAGACCTTTAAGGTCATCACGTCCAACCGTTATCCTAACACTGCCAAGCCCACCACTGAACCATGTCCCTCAGCACCACACCTATAAGTCTTTGAACACCTCCAGGGATGATGACTCCACCACCTCCCTGGGCAGCCTGTTCCCATGTCTAACCACTCTTTCGGTAAAGAAATTCATCCTAATATCCAGTCTAAATCTCCCCTGGTGCAGCTTGAGGCCATTACCTCTTGTCCTGTCATTAGTTACTTGGGAGAAGAGACCAACACCAGCCTCACTACAACTTCCTTTGAGGTAGCTGTAGAGAGCAATAGGGTCTCCTCTCAGCCCCCTCTTCTCTAGGCTAATCAATCCCAGTTCCCTCAGGAGCCCCTCATAACACACGTTTTCATGACCCCTCTGCTTCATTCCCCTTCTCTGGGCCTGCTCCAGGACCTCAATGTCTTTCCTACACGGTGGTGCCCAAAATTGCACGCAGCACTCAAGGTGGGGTCTCACCAGTGCTGAGTACAGGGGCACGATCACTCCCCTGCTCCTGCTGGCCACACCATTGCTGATACAGGCCAGAATGCTGTTGGCCTTCTCGGCCACCCGGGCACACTGACAGCTCACGTTCAGCCGACTGTCAACTAGCACCCCTGAGTCCTTTTCTGCTGGGCAGCTTTCCAGCCACACTTTCCAAAGCCTGTAGCGCTGCATGGGGCTGTTGTGACCGAAGCGCAGGACCCGGCACTTGGACTTGTAAACTTCATGCAACTGATCTCAGCCCATCGATCCAGCCTGTCCAGATCCCTCTGCAGAGCCTCTCTAGCCTCAAGCAGATCAACAGCCCCTTAAATTCGTCATCTGCAAACTTGCTGAGGTTGCACTCGATCCCCTCATCCAGGTCGTTGATAAAGATGTTAAACAAGACCAGCCCAATACTGTGCAAGTTCCTCCACCAGCTCCCTCAGCACTCTCGAGTGTATTTCATCCGGCCCCATAGACTTGTGAGTGTCCAAATGGCAGAGCAGTTCATTAACTACTACTTCCTGGATTATGACGGAATTCTCCTGGTCTCCATCCCTGTCCTCCTGCTCAGGGGAATGATTACCTTGAGGGTAACTACTCTGACTATTAAAGACTGAGGCAAAGAAGGCTTTAAGTACCTCAGCCTTTTCCTCACCCTAATAACAAATCCCCAGTGCTGCAATACCTAAGGCTACCAAACACGACTGGCAGATGTGCCAGGAAAAAAAAATTTAAAAAAAAAAAAAAGAAAAAATAACCTTGATCATTCTTAGTATAGATGTCAGTGTCTCAGTCAGGTTTTCACATACCCCTAAAAGATATTTTTAAAGTTTGCAGACTGCAAAAGCATAAAGCTTATAATGTGAAAACAGTCTGTTTCTTCAGAACACCCGATCTCTTATGCACAGTTTTTCCTCTTTGAGAACAATACAATTCTCACAGAATCATTTCTTAGTAAGTGCACAGAAACAGAACAATACACACGCTCTCAGGAAGAGAAAATAAACAGAGGCAAGTACGTTTCTCATAGGCCTAACATGCTCCAGGATAGACATTATTTTATTTGTTCAGTCATGACGGAGCAGTGGGGAAAGCGGCAAAAGCGAAGACAAACAGCAGCAATGTTAAGTGAAATCCAGCTTTAATTCTGATCACATCTTTAAGAGACTCTCCAAGTCTACACCTCAGACCTACGAACGACTAGTCCTTTTTTTGGAAGGACAAGCTTCTTTTTTTGTGTAAAAGTCCTAGACTGAGGACTCCACAGAACAGAACGTGGACTGAACCACAGGACAAGCAGTCATCAACGCTGTAACAAAAAAACCCAAATCAATTATAAACCAATTTAAACATCACTTTCCATCCTGTTTCTTTGGTTACATTTCTACGGGCATCTAGGTGCTCAAAACTTCACTGTCCTGACACCACAGGTTACTGACAATGTATTCGGGCATCTAAAAATAAAAGGCCATCTCCGTCTCATCGATAAAATTAGGGTGAACCAACAGAAGAGAAACAGACAAGGTAACAAGCAGCTCTTACTTTGTCACAGATGAGTCTCTTCCTTTACCTGGAATGAAAACATTTCAAACTCCCAAAGGCCCCCTTGGGGAACAAGCCGTGCTCTGTTAATGGCACTTTGTCACCAGCTTTTCTGCCCTGGCAGCAGATGGGCCGTTTTCCAGGCTTGAGTGGGGAGGGGCGGGGTGTGGTCACGCAAGGACGGACTCTGCATACCAACCAATATGGTTTCAAGCAAAAGCCGTTTATTGAATGTTTGGCTGCGTCTTATATACTGTTTTATTTCCGTACATGTGATCATGCATTTTCAGATTGGCTATCTCGCTTTGTCCACCCGCCCAGCATGCAGTTACCTTACTTATGCGATTGGTTACAAGTTCTATGTGACAGTGTCTGTTAGTACCTACTATTCACCCCTTATTTCCTCTATGTCCATATTAAGTATGCTCTCTCTCTGCTAGATAGTCTCCTACAATTCCCCCTTCTTTTGTTTGTAAAGCAAATACAGAAGCTACAACGTGCTCAAGCACTTTTCCTACACAGCTTAAAATCACAGGTATTAATGATAATATTAAAAGTACAACGATTAATAAAACAAGCCCTCGCACCAGTAACCCTTTAAGCCAACCTGGAAGATTTATTCCCCATTTGCCCCATATTTCGTCCCACCATGTTGATTGTCCACTGTTTCGCAGATATACACTTGGAACAGTTCCCAGTTGCTTCGCCCGTCTTCAGCCGGGCCCCTCGTAGGGTTATGGAACTGCAGATCAGGACTCCACACTCGCTTCACAGTAACACTGCATCTCACTCACTCACACATTCAAATACTGATAACCGGTTTTTATGCTATCACACAAGGAGTTCCTTTACACCATTCACACAAAGGACATAAGGGGACACTTGCAACTATGATTACTACAATAGCAACTACAGCATTAAACAGACTAAAATCCAGTATCATACATGTGTCAGACAAGTTCCAATTCATGTAGTCAAATATCAATGTCAGTGATCAAAGTACATGTTAACATCAATGCCGACCCGGTTCACAGTGCGAGGACTGAGCAAATTACAGAACCAGACCAGAGCACGTTCCAGATCAAGTGCTATGCATTATCTTGTCAGATGTACGGTGCCCATCATAGGACGTCTCCTACGTTTTACGGACACCTTCCAGAGGGTATATCTGAACCAGAACCAGAAAGAATACCTTTTTCCGTAGGTGGTCCTGGTCTGCCCCTGCAGTGAGCCAGATGAGTCAGGGAGTCCCTCCGAGAAAAGGTCCCAGGGCGCACCTAGGGAGTTCCTGTCCTCAGCGGCTTCTGCAGCCGGACAGAGATTGTCGCATCTGGGTTGTCAACTGAACCTGAGAAAACTCAATAAAAACTCAGTGTTATTAAGCAGGTATTCTTTATTGCAGCATGGGGCAGCACGGGGGATAGCTCCTTCCACACATGTGCCAACCAGATAAGTATGCCTGGGATTAATTTGATGAATGGCTGAGCTACCAACTACTCCTAAAATGCCCCATATTACAAACTTTAAGATCCTCATCTTTGATAGACCTGTTGTTGCTTCTCACATTTTCGTTGTTTTTCCTTCTGTTTCTGCTCCTGCCTATGCTTCCAAACAAGCCATCTTTCCTTTTCTACCTTTTCCCACTGTCAAGGTCACACCGACCATAATACCGGAACCTTGATATGACTTCCACGCTCTACCCCACACAGTCCACATGCAACCAATACCCAAGGTCAACACTGTCCTTTATGTTCGGGGCATGTAGATGGCTTTGTCAATGGTGACCAATGGTGTTGAACCGCCGGGTTGTTCTTCTTCTGAATTTGATTCCTTCTCCATGCGATTCTTCCACGGCCGGACGCACTTAGCAGGTATCCATCGTGGACCGCTATTTGTAGAAACACAAGCATATCCCCTTCCCCACGTCAATAAATCATCAGGTCCTTGCCAAGCATTCGTGTTAACGTCCTTCCACAAGACTTTCAGTTTCTCCTGACCCCAATGCTGCTTTTCTCCCATTAACCCTTGTATATGTATTATTGCTGGTGGAAATTCCCTCTCATTTGCTAATCTTAAATAATTTAATACATATAACGCCTTATCTATCCGAGCTAATGGCGATAATCCTCCACCCTTCCCCTTCTTTTGTTTTTTGAGGAGGGATTTCAAGGTTTTATGGGCTCTCTCTATAATTGCCTGTCCAGTTGAATTACCTGGTATGCCAGTAATGTGTTTAACTCCCGAAGTTTGCAAAAAACATTGCACAGATACAGCAACATAACCTGTCCCATTATCAGTCTTTATAGCCTGCGGGACGCCCATCACCACAAAGCATTGTCATCAGTGTCTTATAACTGCTTTAACATTCGTGGATGTTAAAGGGGTAGCCCAAATCATTGCTGAGAAGGTGTCAACAGTAACATGCACATGGTGCAAACGGCCAAATTCTGGGACAACGGTGATGTCAGATTGCCATAATTGTAATGAGTGTAAGCCCCGCGGGTTAACTCCTGGGCCTGCTAGGACTGATTGTCCTTGGCAGTCAGGGCACATGGCCACTATTGCCCGTGCATCAGACAAAAGAATCTTATATTGCCGGGATAGTACTTTAGCAGACTGATGAAAAAAGGCATGTGAACTTTTGGCTTGAGTGAGAACGTCTACTGATGGAGATACTGTCGCCCATGCTGGTGCTACTAGTTGGTCGGCTTGCTCATTTCCTTCTGCCAAATCCTCCATGATGCCAGAGTGACTGCAAATATGCACTACATAATACAACTGTTTTCTCTGAGCCAAAAGCTCCCATAGTGTTGTTAACAAGTCCCAAAGACGCACTTTAGGCGCTGCTCGTAATAAAGAACCCTCAAGTTGGGAAACTACTCCCGCCACGTAAGTGGAGTCTGTAACAATATTGAGCGGATGGTGAGGCCATTTTTTAAAAGCTCAAACCACAGCTCGCAATTCCAATGTTTGCAAAGAACCTTCCCCCACCACCAGCTCCCGATGCCATTGTTCCTCAAACCATACTAGACCCGCACGTTGTCGTCAGCGGCTGGCATCTGTAAAAATTGTGAGTCCGGAGACAGGTATTGGAGATAGCCGGAGTGATTGCTGGATAATGAGGTTAATATTGAACAGGCGGTGTTTAGGATAATGGTTATCTATGTGTCCAGAAAATCCTGCCAACGCTATTTGAAAGCTTTTTTCATGTTGCAATAATTGTGACAATTGTTCCATGTCATATGGGCAATTAATACATGCAGGATCATTTCCACTGATATCTACAAGGCGCTTGCGGCCTTTAGCGATACACATTGCGACGGCTGCTATTCTGGTGGTAACAGTTCGAGGGAGCTGAGTTCGTAAAAAGACCCATTCCAGGACTACCAAAGGCTCTGATAGCTCACTATTCCATTGATATAATATTCCTGTAATGAACTTAGCCGAATTTAATACAGCCAATTTTATTGACAAATCTGGATAAACTCGACCAGAATAAGCCACTGCAATTTTTTCACTAATAATTGGTATTGCTTGGTCCTGTTCCTTTGTTAAACTCCTTGGCTCATTAGCTTTAGTGCCTCCCTTCAACAAACTCAACAATGGTTCTATATCTTCGTTCATGATACCACACAAAGAACGCACCCATTGTATATCTCCCACTAATTTCTGTGCGTCAGCTAACGTTTTAATGTCTGTCTTTATTTGAAGTTTCTGAGGGCGGACCTTAGCGTCCGTAATCGTCATGCCAAGATATCGATATGGTGCCTGGCGTTGAATTTTTCGGGCGCAATTATCAAACCACCGCGACCTAATTCACATTGTAAGATGACAATCGTTTCATTTATATCCATACGCTTTCCAGCTATCAAGATATCATCCATATAATAATAAATTATCATGTCCGGTAATTGAGCCCTAATTGGTTTCAAAGCCCATGCCACATAAAGTTGATATATGGTAGGTGAGCTTTTCAGCCCTTGAGGTAGCACACGCCACTGAAACCTTAGTGCTGGTGCTTGCTTATTCCTAGAGGGTACAGTGAAAACAAATTTCTCCTTATCATCAGGATATAATGGGATAGTAAAAAAGCAATCCTTTAAATCTATTAGCAAAAGTTCCCAATCAGCTGGCAGCATGACAGGCGATGGCAACCCCAGTTTTAAGGGTCCCATATCCTGCATGACTGTGTTGATTGCTCTTAAGTCACGTAAAAGCCGCCACTTCCCTGATTTTTTCGGGATTGCAAAAATAGGTGTGTTCCACGGACTAACAGAGGGTTCTATATGGCCCTGATTCAATTGTTCCTGTACCAATTCTTCTACACGGGTGAGCTTTTCATCTGATAGCGGCCATTGATCAATCCAGACTGGGTTTTTAGACACCCATGATAATTTCAGGATTGGTCACCCCTCAATGGCCGCCCCACAAACCCCTCATTTGACATTTGAATGCCCCATTGCGACAACACATTGCGCCAAATTAACCATACTGAAGTGTTCATAACGTAAGGGTGAACCTTAGCCCTGTTCGAGGGTTCCTCCTCAGGCCATACCGTTACAAACTCATCACTGATGCGAGTCAGCTGTGCTCCGCCCACTCCCATTATTGGTGTATTCAAACTGGCCAGGGGCCAATTATGGGGCCATGCCGACCCGGGAACAATGGTTACATCTGCCCCGGTATCCAGTAAAGCCGCATTACAGTGCACAGTGTTTCCATCTGGCCCCTTAAATGCTACCGCTTTTACAGGCCTCTTTTCGGTAATTGGCACGGTCAAATATACCTGAGGAGATCCCATCGAACCAAATGCTCCACCCCCTCTAGTGTCCACTCCCGGGTGAGGCACACAAGTACGGAAAGGCACAAGTTGCGCTAGTCTCGTCTGCTCGGGAATGTGAACTGGAGGTTGTATCGCCTGTACCATGATTCCTATATTTCCGGTATAGTCTGCATCGATTACACCGGGGATTACTAAGATACTTTGCCCGGAAGTAGAAGATCATCCCAATAACAAAGCGCTCAATCCATTACCTAATGGCCCATTAGCTGTGGATGGAACTACATGAACTTGTTTGTCTTCTACGGTGATTGGGACGGCAGTGACCACGTCCACTCCGGCACTTCCGGCCCTTGCGGATCGTATACCGACCAGGCAGCCTGCCCTTGAGAAGGTATTGGTGTCATTGCGCTCCCTCTCCCTGCGCTTGTTTTCCAGTTTCCCGCCCCCGAAGCTCACGGGGCAAGGGGGGTCCGGTCCCTTCTAAAACGTGACCCACATTCATTCTCCCTATGCCCAAGTCTTTGACATCGATGACATGCCCCAGCAAGGCCTGTACCTGCCGATGGTCCCCCGTTGTTGCTATTAATTGTTGGTTCCTTTTTCTCTTTGTTATTCGGACACTCTCGCCTAAAATGACCTCTTTGTCCACAAAGAAAGCAATTTTGTGACCTCGGTCCCTTATCCCCTTTTTCTTTCGTTATAAACTGCTTGAGAGCAATGGCCAATGCCTGCGCCTTGACATGCACCGTTGCTCTTTCTTCCTCTTCTACCAATGAAGCCCTAGAGCAGGCTTCTATTATGTCTATTAATGTAGCGGTTTTGGGAAGGGCTGCAATTAACTTTCAACATGTGCTATTTGCATTGCGGGTTGCCAATTCCATGCCAAGTGTAGCCTTCATGTCTGCAGTTAGCCCAGGCGCCACATCTAATGCTGCCCTCAAGCGATCCAAAAATTCTACAAATGACTCCTGATCCCCCTGTTTAACGGTTGTATATGGTGGCCATGGTTTTCCCATTTGTGGGACTTGTTTTATCGCAGCTGTGGCCAGAACTTGTGACTGTTACAAAATGGCAGGGTCGAGTTGTGCCTGTATCTGGGGGTCAGCAAATGGACCCTTTCCTAACAGCATATCCTTTGTGGCCGCAAACAAGGGGTCGTTTGGATTGCAGTCAAGATTTTGTAATATTGCAAGATCGACTCGAGACTCCCAATTTGCCTGCCACAACAACCGTTGCGTAGGGGTTAAGAGCATTTCAGTCAGCTTAATACAGTCAAAGAGTGTCAACAACTGGCCCGAAAATATAGAATCCACTATGGCTTGTACATATGGATTTTGCAAACCCCACTGTTGAATTGACTCTTGTGCCTCGCGAACGAGTTTCCAATCTAATGGAGCCCACTGCCGATGTTGAGGGCGAGCTCACCGGGAAAGCATTAGGAACAAATTCGCCCTCAATTATGGCTTCTCTTATTATCCCTTGCCATTTCTGAGCTGGATCATGGTTCAGGAGGGCCACTCTTGCTTTCCGTTCCCCCCCCCCCAACCCTCTGGCTGCTCTTTCCCGGGCGGATCGGTTAAGCGGCGCATTCTTGAGAACTTAGTTGTTTCTAAATCTAAGTGTCTGCTTGCCGCTCCCCCTACACCTTTCCCAGACAGATCGGTTAAGCGGCGCACTTCTGAAAACTTAGTTATTTCTAAATCTAAAGGTCTGCTTGTCGCTCCCCCCACACCTCCTGCTCCCCCCGCAAGTCCCGCTCCCCCAACTAATTGTTGCACAATCTGCATTGTATGCTTTAGTTGTTCCTTCTGCCGTAAAAACTCCTCATGTAGCTCATGCTTAGTAGGAGAAGCAGGAGAAGACAATTCAGGCTCCTCTCATATCGGTTGTAGCTTAAACTCCTCAGGCTCTGTTTCCATTGGTGCATTCTCCACGGGGGACTCGTCTAGTGGCGGCACGAACGGTAAAGGCGGTGCAGGCGCGGACGGTAAAGGTGGTGCAGTAGGAATTATTTCATAAACCTGCCCCCCCCCCCCCCCCCCCATCATTGGGCATCCACAGGATACGCTCGCAACTTGTTAGGAGCCTCGGCTTCTGGGGTCAAAGCCTGCTGCGCCGAAAGCACTACTTGTTTTTCTGTTTTAATATCCTCCAAAACGGTCTTAATCTGTCTCCAGATGGGAGCGAGATTAGCTGCTTCCTTCGAGCCAGCACTGACCAAGTCCCACAAGTCCTGACCCATATCAGCCCATATTCCAGATTCAAAGACGTTGTTCAGGGTTTTGAAAAATCCTTGTCTTTGTCCCCAGTGCAACAATTTAGTCACAGTTTGTTCATCAATCTTCACATCTCTCTTAGAGAGTATAAGTAGCAGCATTTCCCGAACTTTTTCTTCCTCTTTACTTAGACGGATTCCCATTCTTCCCGGTCACCCACCTGCAATTTCCCAGGTGATTCGTATGCACACTTCCCGTCTCTCGGACGCCCAGAGAAGTTCGTCTTCTCCCCTCTGACCGGCCCCTTGCCTGCCTCCAATGTGCAATCAAGCCTCCTTAATCGTTATCACGTCGGGGTCACCAATTGTGGTTGCACAAGGACGGACTCTGCATACCAACCAATATGGTTTCAAGCAAAAGCTGTTTATTGAACATTTGGCTGCGTCTTATATACTGTTTTATTTCCGTACATGTGATCATGCATTTTCAGATTGGCTATCTCGCTTTGTCCACCCGCCCAGCATGCAGTTACCTTACTTATGCGATTGGTTACAAGTTCTATGCAACAGTGTCTGTTAGTACCTACTATTCACCCGTTATTTCCTCTATGTCCATATTAAGTATGCTCTCTCTCTGCTAGATAGTCTCCTACAGCGGGGGAACCCTTCCACTCGCCCTGGTCCCTCCACACATACTCTCCCAGCCTCACATGGGCCATTGCCTGAGCAACGACCGCAGCCGCTTGCACAGGATTTCCCTCGTGGGACGTGGAAGGTGACACTGGGAAGAGGCGGTGAAACAAGAACCTCTTGGTCAGGATGCCCGGCCAGCAGCGAGAAGACCAGGCAGGGGAAAAGCCTCACATGGGCAAAAACCTCTCACGGAGGCATGGACAGGTGGATAGGGAGGGGCATATACAGGTGCATACATGTTGCACATTCTAATACCTAATAATCTCACCTTCAGTCATATTAAGGGAAAAGCTGTCAGCCAAACTAGGGAAAAAAACAAGGTTACATCCTGCATGAAGTCCAGAGTTCCAGGAAAATCCAGTGCAGCTAGAACAAAAAAAAAATCAGCTAAAAAAAAAAATCTGTGTTTTTAAATTATCTTGCCACCCCTGAACACTCAGTATAAAATTGCTGACATCAAAAACAACAAACCGGCATCCAATGGCACTCTCTATGTGCTGCTGGACCTTGCCCAGTCCCACAACTCTTACCTCACACAGATGCCTCTGCTTCTCT
The DNA here is from genome assembly GCF_034619465.1 of Leptosomus discolor. Lineage (NCBI taxonomy): Eukaryota > Metazoa > Chordata > Aves > Leptosomiformes > Leptosomidae > Leptosomus > Leptosomus discolor. Next base: position 73,147 of record NW_028237875.1, read on the forward strand.
CCATGACCAAACCGCAATACCCACACATCCCAGCCAGCTCCTGAGCTGCCACCGCTGACAGCACCAACAGAGCACCCACACCACAGCAACCCCAGAGCAGAATGAGCTCCCTGAGCAGAGGCCGAGGCTCATATACCCCAGGCCCCGCCCCCGGGCAAGTGGTGGGGATGGAGCACGGGGGGGGCGGTGCCGGTGGGGGGGGGCGGTGGGCAGCAAGGCACGCCAACGGGAGGGTGGGGCATGGGGCAAAAAAGTCACGCCCACGGGGGGGCGATGCTGGGGTGGGGTGCAGAACAACAAAGGCAAAGCCGGGAAGGGGAGGGGGAGGGGGTGGGGGCCGGGCAGGGCACGGCCACTGTCGGCGAGGCCATGGGGGGGGCTGTGCTGGGGCGAGGTGCAAAGCAGCAAGGCACGCCCACGGGGGGGCGGTGCCGGGGCGGGGCGCGGGGAAGCAAGGCACGCCCACGGGGGGGCGGTGCCGGGGCGGGGCGCGGGGAAGCAAGGCACGCCCACGGGGGGGCGGTGCCGGGGCGGGGGCATGGGGAAGCTGGGCACGCCCACGGGGGGGCGGGTACGGGCCGGGGCACGGGGAAGCTGGGCACGCCCACGGGGGATGGTGCCGGGGCGGGGCGCGGCGCGGGGAAGCAAGGCACGCCCACGGGGGGGCGGGGGCGGGGCGGGGCGCGGGGAAGCAAGGCACGCCCACGGGGGGGCGGTGCCGGGGTGGGGCGCGGGGAAGCAGGGCACGCCCACGGGGGGGGCAGTGCCGGGGCGGGGCGCGGGGAAGCAGGGCACGCCCACAGGGGCGGTGCCAGGGCAGAAAAGGCACACCCGGCGGGGGTCGGGGGGGGCAAGCAGGGCACGCCTACAGTGGCCAGTGCCGAAGAACAGCAGCAAGGCACGCTCACGGCGGGGGGGAGGCGCCGGGTGGATTTGGGGCCAGGCACACCCACCCTTGGCAAGGCCACCGAGTTGGGGGTGGCATGGGAAAAACCCCACCTGCCGCCACGGACGGAGGGATGGGGGGGCATAGACAGGTGCAGACGCGGTGCGCAGCCTCACGGCTGCTCGATAGTCTCACCTTCAAGTCCTAGGAAGGGAAATGCGGTCACAAACACTCCTCACAAAAAACAAGTTGCCATCCTGCAGGAAGTTCAGAATTCCGGGAAAATCCAGTGCACCTAGAACAAAACAGCACCAAAACTATCAGTTAAAAAGGCTGTGTGTTTTAAAACCCTCCTGTCACCCCTGAACACCCCGTAGGAAACTGCCGACGTAAAAAAAAAAAAAAAAAAAACAAAAACCAAAAAAACCCAAAAAAAACCCCAAACCCAAGCTGCATCCCAGGGCACTCTCTCCTGTGGGTGCCGCTGGACCCTGCCCAGTCCCACAGCTCTCGCCTCGCACAGAAGGAGCTCCCTGGGCAGAGCCCGGGGCTCAGCTACTCCAGGCCCCCCCGCACCGAACCGGCACTTGGGCATCCTGGAGGACTGCGGGCCCATAGAGCGCAAGTTCGGAGGACTGAGGGGCACTTCCGGCATCATGGAGGACCGCGGGGAAGCGGCGGGAGCCTGCCGGAGCCCCGGAGGAGCCGGTGAGTCCCCCGCGAAACGAGTGCCGACGGCGGCCGCGGCGGCGGCGGCGCCGCCGTCTCGGGGCCGCATCCGCGTCATTTCTCTCCGGAGCTGCGGCCGGTGCTTGGAGGGGGGGGGGTGGGGGGGGGGGGGGGGGGTGTATGGCGCCGCCATCTTGTGAAGGCTGAGGCTGCTCGCGGCGGGGATGGGGCCTGCGCGGGCAGGAGGGGACAGGCCGCCGCCCCGCCGTGCAGAGCTGCGTTCCTTGCGTGTTTCGGCAGGAATCGCTGTTGACTCGGTCTCGCTCTCCACGGCTTCCGGGCAGCTCCTCCGCCGGCCCTGCCGGTCCGCGGTTAGGCCGGCGCGGGGCACCGGTGACGGGACCTGCGTGCGTGCGTGCGTGCGTGCGTGCGTGAGGGGCTCTTGCGAGAAGAGCCTCACAATAAGCAGGCTCAGCTCCGGGGCGGCACTAGTAAATGGCATGGTCCTCGGGCGCCGTTAATTCGTGCCACGCGTTTGAGCTGGAATTCGAGAGAATAGTCTGTTATTTAAATGGCCCGATTGAAGAGTTGACTGGTACAAAAAGCCGGTGAGCGAACGGCTCACAGCCAGCGAGCGCTCCGTGTACCGCTGCTGAAGGGAGCAGGAGCAAAGCGCAGGCACCGGACTGACACAAGAGGAAAAAGTTAATTACCGTTGGAAATCACGGTTTCGGATTGTGAATTAGGACTCTAATTGGGGGTACGTTCACGACGACCGTTACCCTAAACTGCTCCCGATTGGTATTGTATTTCTGCTTCCTAATGAGAAATTTTTCATCTGATGGTGCTGCGGGGGTATCTTTAATGCATCAGTTTAAGATGGCTAGTGTTGTTAAACGGGCATTCATGATGCCCAGTTAGCGTTCGGTCTGTTTCTAAAATGAAATCTAAGTTTCTGTTCGTCGGATTTAATTGGCGTCGTTTTTTTTCTTTTAGCTCTACTTGGAAGGAATTGGTACCCGTCCCCTCCTCCCCCCCCCAACGGCTATGTTTGAATTTTGGCAGTCGTGACTCCCTGTTGGTTTCCTAATTTTCCTTTTATTTTAAATCTAAATCTTTTAGCGTTATGTTGGTTCACCACCGCCCGGGAATTCTTTTAGTACCTACCTTTTAGTACCTACCAAACGTAGCCGTTATTGAACGATTCCTTTTTTTATTTCTCTTTATCTAAAAATCTAAAGCTTCGATTACTCTTTTGGTTCTAAGCAGGAGTCACTGTTGCCTCCCAGCTTACTTACAGCGGTGTGATCGTTTAAGCGTCAGAGCCTCCCAATTAGTTTCCAGTTCAATTTGTTTAGCAGTGGTTATGTTTAAATGGAGCTGTTAACGACTCCCAATTAGTTTTCTGTCTTTATCACTTAAAGAGGGTCTCTAAACTATTAATCTTTTGAATTGCAATACGGACTGGGAATAATTACTGCCTGGTTCATTAAGTAATATCTGCCACTAAATTTAGTCATTACTCAATCCGAGGTAATACTTCTTCTCTTTAGGCGCGCTCTAATATTTTGTGACTTTACCACGAAGCGGATTAGCTAGGACGCGTGATTTTTTTCTTTTCCTGTTAGAGTTGTTTCGCTACAGGTATTACTTGCGGTTAGTGCTCTGTTGTGGATATTCTGCTGCTTGCCCTTTGATTCCATCAATGGGGAGTAAGTCCTGTCTGCAAAGTGGGAAGCAATAGCTAGAGCGGACGACGGGCAGTGTTTGCTCCCAAAGACTATTCTGGTTACTGCGACGGACATTTTTATTTTAAACGTTTTGGCGTTAACGAGCGGTAAAAATTAAACTAATAGAAACTGACCACTTTGGAATTCCCCAGGAAAAACCACCGGAGCGCCTCGACGCGACCGGAGCGAGGACGCCTGCCGCGGTCCGCTTGGGACGCTCGACGGTTTTGCACTCCGTCTCCAAAGTTTGAAGCTCCGCGGAGCGCCACCTCCCCGAGCGGCGACTCGGCCTGTAGCCACCGCCCGCTCTTCTCTCCGGCTCCGCCACCCGTTTTTCCAGCGCAGCCCAAAATCCCGGGGAAGCGAACCCGCGCGCGGCAGATAGGCCGCGACACCAAACCTCCGGCTGTCCAGCTGCGCCGCCCCCGACCGTCGCTGCTGCGCCAACGGGAGCCTCCGGCCGACGCAGTGCCGAGCGCCCGCGACCCCGTCGGCCGCCGGCTCTGCCAGCGGCGCGGTCCGGCGAAATCCGCGACGCTGCCGAGTCTGCGGCGAGTCCGGGGCGTGTTTTTTTAGCGAAGGAAAATGCCGTTTCAAGTCTCAAGTCCAACCTGCAAGGAAAAAGAAAGCCCGCGTAACAAGGCTAGACCCGTTCCTGTCTGTTGCAGAACTTGTACCAGCGCTACATTCTGGACGGGACCGAATGACAAAGCCGAATGACAGCCTGCAGGAATCCTCCTCTCAGAGCTCTCTGGTTGCAAAGGGAATATTGTAGATCACCAGCAGTTGTAAGACACTGAGACTCCTACTTTTCTCCATCTGCCTCCCTCAACAGAAATAAGTCCCAAAGGACAGAAAACACCAGGATAGGGTTGAAACCAAACCGAACCCAAACCAAAAACCAAAAAGCAAAACCAAGGAAAAACCGTCGGGGAAAAGAACCCCAAAGCATCAGGAACTGTACCAAGCACCTTAAGTAACACTGAAGTGACTCGAACCAAAACAAGTGACAAAGCACCTCAGGAGAGGTGCCAGGAAAGACAAATGAGTCCACACAGAGCAACGCCCGTGTCCTTCTGAGAGGACTAGGCAGGTGAGAGAAGGCCCTTTGAAGGCCCGTGGTTCTGAGAAGGCCACTTGTCACGCAGATTGATTCTGGTGCCTGGATGGGAAATGGAGGGGACTGAGGGGCACACAAAGGGGAGGGAGGAACTCGGACAGCTTACGGAGATGCCTGCGGTGCAAAGCCAAAAAGACGGCTGCAGGATGGCTCGGCGTCGGTGCCATCGACCCCCCTCAAAGATGCTGTGACCCCACTTGGGGACGACAACCTCTGGCCCTGGCGCCCCCGGGGCTGGGCGGAGGCAGCAGCGCTGGGCGTAGCTGGTGGCAGGGGGCCCGACGGGGTGGAACGCGTCCCGGCAGGGCCTGGCCAGGCCCAGGAGCACATCTGGTCCTCGCTGAGGGGCTGGAGCCGACGGGGGCCTGAGGAGTACAGGGGTGGCCTGGTGTCCCCGGCCGCAGCTCTTCCCTGCCGTAGCCGCCTGCGCTCCTGTCCGCGCCCGAAGCCCCATGCCCGCAGAGGCAGCTGGGTCTGGAGCTGCCAGCGCCAGCAGCCCCAGAGCAGAATGAGCTCCCTGAGCAGAGGCCGAGGCTCATATACCCCAGGCCCCGCCCCCGGGCAAGTGGTGGGGATGGAGCACAGGGGGGGGCGGTGCCGGTGGGGGGGGGCGGTGGGCAGCAAGGCACGCCAACGGGAGGGTGGGGCATGGGGCAAAAAAGTCACGCCCACGGGGGGGCGATGCTGGGGTGGGGTGCAGAACAACAAAGGCAAAGCCGGGAAGGGGAGGGGGTGGGGGCCGGGCAGGGCACGGCCACTGTCGGCGAGGCCATGGGGGGGGCTGTGCTGGGGCGAGGTGCAAAGCAGCAAGGCACGCCCACGGGGGGGGCGGTGCCGGGGCGGGGCGCGGGGAAGCAAGGCACGCCCACGGGGGGGCGGTGCCGGGGCGGGGCGCGGGGAAGCAAGGCACGCCCACGGGGGGGCGGTGCCGGGGCGGGGGCATGGGGAAGCTGGGCACGCCCACGGGGGGGCGGGTACGGGCCGGGGCACGGGGAAGCTGGGCACGCCCACGGGGGATGGTGCCGGGGCGGGGCGCGGCGCGGGGAAGCAAGGCACGCCCACGGGGGGGGCGGGGGCGGGGCGGGGCGCGGGGAAGCAAGGCACGCCCACGGGGGGGCGGTGCCGGGGTGGGGCGCGGGGAAGCAGGGCACGCCCACGGGGGGGGCAGTGCCGGGGCGGGGCGCGGGGAAGCAGGGCACGCCCACAGGGGCGGTGCCGGGGCAGAAAAGGCACACCCGGCGGGGGTCGGGGGGGGCAAGCAGGGCACGCCTACAGTGGCCAGTGCCGAAGAACAGCAGCAAGGCACGCTCACGGCGGGGGGGAGGCGCCGGGTGGATTTGGGGCCAGGCACACCCACCCTTGGCAAGGCCACCGAGTTGGGGGTGGCATGGGAAAAACCCCACCTGCCGCCACGGACGGAGGGATGGGGGGGCATAGACAGGTGCAGACGCGGTGCGCAGCCTCACGGCTGCTCGATAGTCTCACCTTCAAGTCCTAGGAAGGGAAATGCGGTCACAAACACTCCTCACAAAAAACAAGTTGCCATCCTGCAGGAAGTTCAGAATTCCGGGAAAATCCAGTGCACCTAGAACAAAACAGCACCAAAACTATCAGTTAAAAAGGCTGTGTGTTTTAAAACCCTCCTGTCACCCCTGAACACCCCGTAGGAAACTGCCGACGTAAAAAAAAAAAAAAAAAAACAAAAACCAAAAAAACCCAAAAAAAACCCCAAACCCAAGCTGCATCCCAGGGCACTCTCTCCTGTGGGTGCCGCTGGACCCTGCCCAGTCCCACAGCTCTCGCCTCGCACAGAAGGAGCTCCCTGGGCAGAGCCCGGGGCTCAGCTACTCCAGGCCCCCCCGCACCGAACCGGCACTTGGGCATCCTGGAGGACTGCGGGCCCATAGAGCGCAAGTTCGGAGGACTGAGGGGCACTTCCGGCATCATGGAGGACCGCGGGGAAGCGGCGGGAGCCTGCCGGAGCCCCGGAGGAGCCGGTGAGTCCCCCGCGAAACGAGTGCCGACGGCGGCCGCGGCGGCGGCGGCGCCGCCGTCTCGGGGCCGCATCCGCGTCATTTCTCTCCGGAGCTGCGGCCGGTGCTTGGAGGGGGGGGGGGGGGTATGGCGCCGCCATCTTGTGAAGGCTGAGGCTGCTCGCGGCGGGGATGGGGCCTGCGCGGGCAGGAGGGGACAGGCCGCCGCCCCGCCGTGCAGAGCTGCGTTCCTTGCGTGTTTCGGCAGGAATCGCTGTTGACTCGGTCTCGCTCTCCACGGCTTCTGGGCAGCTCCTCCGCCGGCCCTGCCGGTCCGCGGTTAGGCCGGCGCGGGGCACCGGTGACGGGACCTGCGTGCGTGCGTGCGTGCGTGTGTGCGTGAGGGGCTCTTGCGAGAAGAGCCTCACAATAAGCAGGCTCAGCTCCGGGGCGGCACTAGTAAATGGCATGGTCCTCGGGCGCCGTTAATTCGTGCCACGCGTTTGAGCTGGAATTCGAGAGAATAGTCTGTTATTTAAATGGCCCGATTGAAGAGTTGACTGGTACAAAAAGCCGGTGAGCGAACGGCTCACAGCCAGCGAGCGCTCCGTGTACCGCTGCTGAAGGGAGCAGGAGCAAAGCGCAGGCACCGGACTGACACAAGAGGAAAAAGTTAATTACCGTTGGAAATCACGGTTTCGGATTGTGAATTAGGACTCTAATTGGGGGTACGTTCACGACGACCGTTACCCTAAACTGCTCCCGATTGGTATTCTATTTCTGCTTCCTAATGAGAAATTTTTCATCTGATGGTGCTGCGGGGGTATCTTTAATGCATCAGTTTAAGATGGCTAGTGTTGTTAAACGGGCATTCATGATGCCCAGTTAGCGTTCGGTCTGTTTCTAAAATGAAATCTAAGTTTCTGTTCGTCGGATTTAATTGGCGTCGTTTTTTTTCTTTTAGCTCTACTTGGAAGGAATTGGTACCCGTCCCCTCCTCCCCCCCCCAACGGCTATGTTTGAATTTTGGCAGTCGTGACTCCCTGTTGGTTTCCTAATTTTCCTTTTATTTTAAATCTAAATCTTTTAGCGTTATGTTGGTTCACCACCGCCCGGGAATTCTTTTAGTACCTACCTTTTAGTACCTACCAAACGTAGCCGTTATTGAACGATTCCTTTTTTTATTTCTCTTTATCTAAAAATCTAAAGCTTCGATTACTCTTTTGGTTCTAAGCAGGAGTCACTGTTGCCTCCCAGCTTACTTACAGCGGTGTGATCGTTTAAGCGTCAGAGCCTCCCAATTAGTTTCCAGTTCAATTTGTTTAGCAGTGGTTATGTTTAAATGGAGCTGTTAACGACTCCCAATTAGTTTTCTGTCTTTATCACTTAAAGAGGGTCTCTAAACTATTAATCTTTTGAATTGCAATACGGACTGGGAATAATTACTGCCTGGTTCATTAAGTAATATCTGCCACTAAATTTAGTCATTACTCAATCCGAGGTAATACTTCTTCTCTTTAGGCGCGCTCTAATATTTTGTGACTTTACCACGAAGCGGATTAGCTAGGACGCGTGATTTTTTTCTTTTCCTGTTAGAGTTGTTTCGCTACAGGTATTACTTGCGGTTAGTGCTCTGTTGTGGATATTCTGCTGCTTGCCCTTTGATTCCATCAATGGGGAGTAAGTCCTGTCTGCAAAGTGGGAAGCAATAGCTAGAGCGGACGACGGGCAGTGTTTGCTCCCAAAGACTATTCTGGTTACTGCGACGGACATTTTTATTTTAAACGTTTTGGCGTTAACGAGCGGTAAAAATTAAACTAATAGAAACTGACCACTTTGGAATTCCCCAGGAAAAACCACCGGAGCGCCTCGACGCGACCGGAGCGAGGACGCCTGCCGCGGTCCGCTTGGGACGCTCGACGGTTTTGCACTCCGTCTCCAAAGTTTGAAGCTCCGCGGAGCGCCACCTCCCCGAGCGGCGACTCGGCCTGTAGCCACCGCCCGCTCTTCTCTCCGGCTCCGCCACCCGTTTTTCCAGCGCAGCCCAAAATCCCGGGGAAGCGAACCCGCGCGCGGCAGATAGGCCGCGACACCAAACCTCCGGCTGTCCAGCTGCGCCGCCCCCGACCGTCGCTGCTGCGCCAACGGGAGCCTCCGGCCGACGCAGTGCCGAGCGCCCGCGACCCCGTCGGCCGCCGGCTCTGCCAGCGGCGCGGTCCGGCGAAATCCGCGACGCTGCCGAGTCTGCGGCGAGTCCGGGGCGTGTTTTTTTAGCGAAGGAAAATGCCGTTTCAAGTCTCAAGTCCAACCTGCAAGGAAAAAGAAAGCCCGCGTAACAAGGCTAGACCCGTTCCTGTCTGTTGCAGAACTTGTACCAGCGCTACATTCTGGACGGGACCGAATGACAAAGCCGAATGACAGCCTGCAGGAATCCTCCTCTCAGAGCTCTCTGGTTGCAAAGGGAATATTGTAGATCACCAGCAGTTGTAAGACACTGAGACTCCTACTTTTCTCCATCTGCCTCCCTCAACAGAAATAAGTCCCAAAGGACAGAAAACACCAGGATAGGGTTGAAACCAAACCGAACCCAAACCAAAAACCAAAAAGCAAAACCAAGGAAAAACCGTCGGGGAAAAGAACCCCAAAGCATCAGGAACTGTACCAAGCACCTTAAGTAACACTGAAGTGACTCGAACCAAAACAAGTGACAAAGCACCTCAGGAGAGGTGCCAGGAAAGACAAATGAGTCCACACAGAGCAACGCCCGTGTCCTTCTGAGAGGACTAGGCAGGTGAGAGAAGGCCCTTTGAAGGCCCGTGGTTCTGAGAAGGCCACTTGTCACGCAGATTGATTCTGGTGCCTGGATGGGAAATGGAGGGGACTGAGGGGCACACAAAGGGGAGGGAGGAACTCGGACAGCTTACGGAGATGCCTGCGGTGCAAAGCCAAAAAGACGGCTGCAGGATGGCTCGGCGTCGGTGCCATCGACCCCCCTCAAAGATGCTGTGACCCCACTTGGGGACGACAACCTCTGGCCCTGGCGCCCCCGGGGCTGGGCGGAGGCAGCAGCGCTGGGCGTAGCTGGTGGCAGGGGGCCCGACGGGGTGGAACGCGTCCCGGCAGGGCCTGGCCAGGCCCAGGAGCACATCTGGTCCTCGCTGAGGGGCTGGAGCCGACGGGGGCCTGAGGAGTACAGGGGTGGCCTGGTGTCCCCGGCCGCAGCTCTTCCCTGCCGTAGCCGCCTGCGCTCCTGTCCGCGCCCGAAGCCCCATGCCCGCAGAGGCAGCTGGGTCTGGAGCTGCCAGCGCCAGCAGCCCCAGAGCAGAATGAGCTCCCTGAGCAGAGGCCGAGGCTCATATACCCCAGGCCCCGCCCCCGGGCAAGTGGTGGGGATGGAGCACAGGGGGGGGCGGTGCCGGTGGGGGGGGGCGGTGGGCAGCAAGGCACGCCAACGGGAGGGTGGGGCATGGGGCAAAAAAGTCACGCCCACGGGGGGGCGATGCTGGGGTGGGGTGCAGAACAACAAAGGCAAAGCCAGGAAGGGGAGGGGGTGGGGGCCGGGCAGGGCACGGCCACTGTCGGCGAGGCCATGGGGGGGGCTGTGCTGGGGCGAGGTGCAAAGCAGCAAGGCACGCCCACGGGGGGGCGGTGCCGGGGCGGGGCGCGGGGAAGCAAGGCACGCCCACGGGGGGGCGGTGCCGGGGCGGGGCGCGGGGAAGCAAGGCACGCCCACGGGGGGGCGGTGCCGGGGCGGGGGCATGGGGAAGCTGGGCACGCCCACGGGGGGGCGGGTACGGGCCGGGGCACGGGGAAGCTGGGCACGCCCACGGGGGATGGTGCCGGGGCGGGGCGCGGCGCGGGGAAGCAAGGCACGCCCACGGGGGGGCGGGGGCGGGGCGGGGTGCGGGGAAGCAAGGCACGCCCACGGGGGGGCGGTGCCGGGGTGGGGCGCGGGGAAGCAGGGCACGCCCACGGGGGGGGCAGTGCCGGGGCGGGGCGCGGGGAAGCAGGGCACGCCCACAGGGGCGGTGCCGGGGCAGAAAAGGCACACCCGGCGGGGGTCGGGGGGGGCAAGCAGGGCACGCCTACAGTGGCCAGTGCCGAAGAACAGCAGCAAGGCACGCTCACGGCGGGGGGGAGGCGCCGGGTGGATTTGGGGCCAGGCACACCCACCCTTGGCAAGGCCACCGAGTTGGGGGTGGCATGGGAAAAACCCCACCTGCCGCCACGGACGGAGGGATGGGGGGGCATAGACAGGTGCAGACGCGGTGCGCAGCCTCACGGCTGCTCGATAGTCTCACCTTCAAGTCCTAGGAAGGGAAATGCGGTCACAAACACTCCTCACAAAAAACAAGTTGCCATCCTGCAGGAAGTTCAGAATTCCGGGAAAATCCAGTGCACCTAGAACAAAACAGCACCAAAACTATCAGTTAAAAAGGCTGTGTGTTTTAAAACCCTCCTGTCACCCCTGAACACCCCGTAGGAAACTGCCGACGTAAAAAAAAAAAAAAAAAAACAAAAACCAAAAAAACCCAAAAAAAACCCCAAACCCAAGCTGCATCCCAGGGCACTCTCTCCTGTGGGTGCCGCTGGACCCTGCCCAGTCCCACAGCTCTCGCCTCGCACAGAAGGAGCTCCCTGGGCAGAGCCCGGGGCTCAGCTACTCCAGGCCCCCCCGCACCGAACCGGCACTTGGGCATCCTGGAGGACTGCGGGCCCATAGAGCGCAAGTTCGGAGGACTGAGGGGCACTTCCGGCATCATGGAGGACCGCGGGGAAGCGGCGGGAGCCTGCCGGAGCCCCGGAGGAGCCGGTGAGTCCCCCGCGAAACGAGTGCCGACGGCGGCCGCGGCGGCGGCGGCGCCGCCGTCTCGGGGCCGCATCCGCGTCATTTCTCTCCGGAGCTGCGGCCGGTGCTTGGAGGGGGGGGGGGTGGGGGGGGGGGTGGGGGTGTATGGCGCCGCCATCTTGTGAAGGCTGAGGCTGCTCGCGGCGGGGATGGGGCCTGCGCGGGCAGGAGGGGACAGGCCGCCGCCCCGCCGTGCAGAGCTGCGTTCCTTGCGTGTTTCGGCAGGAATCGCTGTTGACTCGGTCTCGCTCTCCACGGCTTCCGGGCAGCTCCTCCGCCGGCCCTGCCGGTCCGCGGTTAGGCCGGCGCGGGGCACCGGTGACGGGACCTGCGTGCGTGCGTGCGTGCGTGCGTGCGTGAGGGGCTCTTGCGAGAAGAGCCTCACAATAAGCAGGCTCAGCTCCGGGGCGGCACTAGTAAATGGCATGGTCCTCGGGCGCCGTTAATTCGTGCCACGCGTTTGAGCTGGAATTCGAGAGAATAGTCTGTTATTTAAATGGCCCGATTGAAGAGTTGACTGGTACAAAAAGCCGGTGAGCGAACGGCTCACAGCCAGCGAGCGCTCCGTGTACCGCTGCTGAAGGGAGCAGGAGCAAAGCGCAGGCACCGGACTGACACAAGAGGAAAAAGTTAATTACCGTTGGAAATCACGGTTTCGGATTGTGAATTAGGACTCTAATTGGGGGTACGTTCACGACGACCGTTACCCTAAACTGCTCCCGATTGGTATTCTATTTCTGCTTCCTAATGAGAAATTTTTCATCTGATGGTGCTGCGGGGGTATCTTTAATGCATCAGTTTAAGATGGCTAGTGTTGTTAAACGGGCATTCATGATGCCCAGTTAGCGTTCGGTCTGTTTCTAAAATGAAATCTAAGTTTCTGTTCGTCGGATTTAATTGGCGTCGTTTTTTTTCTTTTAGCTCTACTTGGAAGGAATTGGTACCCGTCCCCTCCTCCCCCCCCCAACGGCTATGTTTGAATTTTGGCAGTCGTGACTCCCTGTTGGTTTCCTAATTTTCCTTTTATTTTAAATCTAAATCTTTTAGCGTTATGTTGGTTCACCACCGCCCGGGAATTCTTTTAGTACCTACCTTTTAGTACCTACCAAACGTAGCCGTTATTGAACGATTCCTTTTTTTATTTCTCTTTATCTAAAAATCTAAAGCTTCGATTACTCTTTTGGTTCTAAGCAGGAGTCACTGTTGCCTCCCAGCTTACTTACAGCGGTGTGATCGTTTAAGCGTCAGAGCCTCCCAATTAGTTTCCAGTTCAATTTGTTTAGCAGTGGTTATGTTTAAATGGAGCTGTTAACGACTCCCAATTAGTTTTCTGTCTTTATCACTTAAAGAGGGTCTCTAAACTATTAATCTTTTGAATTGCAATACGGACTGGGAATAATTACTGCCTGGTTCATTAAGTAATATCTGCCACTAAATTTAGTCATTACTCAATCCGAGGTAATACTTCTTCTCTTTAGGCGCGCTCTAATATTTTGTGACTTTACCACGAAGCGGATTAGCTAGGACGCGTGATTTTTTTCTTTTCCTGTTAGAGTTGTTTCGCTACAGGTATTACTTGCGGTTAGTGCTCTGTTGTGGATATTCTGCTGCTTGCCCTTTGATTCCATCAATGGGGAGTAAGTCCTGTCTGCAAAGTGGGAAGCAATAGCTAGAGCGGACGACGGGCAGTGTTTGCTCCCAAAGACTATTCTGGTTACTGCGACGGACATTTTTATTTTAAACGTTTTGGCGTTAACGAGCGGTAAAAATTAAACTAATAGAAACTGACCACTTTGGAATTCCCCAGGAAAAACCACCGGAGCGCCTCGACGCGACCGGAGCGAGGACGCCTGCCGCGGTCCGCTTGGGACGCTCGACGGTTTTGCACTCCGTCTCCAAAGTTTGAAGCTCCGCGGAGCGCCACCTCCCCGAGCGGCGACTCGGCCTGTAGCCACCGCCCGCTCTTCTCTCCGGCTCCGCCACCCGTTTTTCCAGCGCAGCCCAAAATCCCGGGGAAGCGAACCCGCGCGCGGCAGATAGGCCGCGACACCAAACCTCCGGCTGTCCAGCTGCGCCGCCCCCGACCGTCGCTGCTGCGCCAACGGGAGCCTCCGGCCGACGCAGTGCCGAGCGCCCGCGACCCCGTCGGCCGCCGGCTCTGCCAGCGGCGCGGTCCGGCGAAATCCGCGACGCTGCCGAGTCTGCGGCGAGTCCGGGGCGTGTTTTTTTAGCGAAGGAAAATGCCGTTTCAAGTCTCAAGTCCAACCTGCAAGGAAAAAGAAAGCCCGCGTAACAAGGCTAGACCCGTTCCTGTCTGTTGCAGAACTTGTACCAGCGCTACATTCTGGACGGGACCGAATGACAAAGCCGAATGACAGCCTGCAGGAATCCTCCTCTCAGAGCTCTCTGGTTGCAAAGGGAATATTGTAGATCACCAGCAGTTGTAAGACACTGAGACTCCTACTTTTCTCCATCTGCCTCCCTCAACAGAAATAAGTCCCAAAGGACAGAAAACACCAGGATAGGGTTGAAACCAAACCGAACCAAAAACCAAAAAGCAAAACCAAGGAAAAACCGTCGGGGAAAAGAACCCCAAAGCATCAGGAACTGTACCAAGCACCTTAAGTAACACTGAAGTGACTCGAACCAAAACAAGTGACAAAGCACCTCAGGAGAGGTGCCAGGAAAGACAAATGAGTCCACACAGAGCAACGCCCGTGTCCTTCTGAGAGGACTAGGCAGGTGAGAGAAGGCCCTTTGAAGGCCCGTGGTTCTGAGAAGGCCACTTGTCACGCAGATTGATTCTGGTGCCTGGATGGGAAATGGAGGGGACTGAGGGGCACACAAAGGGGAGGGAGGAACTCGGACAGCTTACGGAGATGCCTGCGGTGCAAAGCCAAAAAGACGGCTGCAGGATGGCTCGGCGTCGGTGCCATCGACCCCCCTCAAAGATGCTGTGACCCCACTTGGGGACGACAACCTCTGGCCCTGGCGCCCCCGGGGCTGGGCGGAGGCAGCAGCGCTGGGCGTAGCTGGTGGCAGGGGGCCCGACGGGGTGGAACGCGTCCCGGCAGGGCCTGGCCAGGCCCAGGAGCACATCTGGTCCTCGCTGAGGGGCTGGAGCCGACGGGGGCCTGAGGAGTACAGGGGTGGCCTGGTGTCCCCGGCCGCAGCTCTTCCCTGCCGTAGCCGCCTGCGCTCCTGTCCGCGCCCGAAGCCCCATGCCCGCAGAGGCAGCTGGGTCTGGAGCTGCCAGCGCCAGCAGCCCCAGAGCAGAATGAGCTCCCTGAGCAGAGGCCGAGGCTCATATACCCCAGGCCCCGCCCCCGGGCAAGTGGTGGGGATGGAGCACAGGGGGGGGCGGTGCCGGTGGGGGGGGGCGGTGGGCAGCAAGGCACGCCAACGGGAGGGTGGGGCATGGGGCAAAAAAGTCACGCCCACGGGGGGGCGATGCTGGGGTGGGGTGCAGAACAACAAAGGCAAAGCCGGGAAGGGGAGGGGGTGGGGGCCGGGCAGGGCACGGCCACTGTCGGCGAGGCCATGGGGGGGGCTGTGCTGGGGCGAGGTGCAAAGCAGCAAGGCACGCCCACGGGGGGGCGGTGCCGGGGCGGGGCGCGGGGAAGCAAGGCACGCCCACGGGGGGGCGGTGCCGGGGCGGGGCGCGGGGAAGCAAGGCACGCCCACGGGGGGGCGGTGCCGGGGCGGGGGCATGGGGAAGCTGGGCACGCCCACGGGGGGGCGGGTACGGGCCGGGGCACGGGGAAGCTGGGCACGCCCACGGGGGATGGTGCCGGGGCGGGGCGCGGCGCGGGGAAGCAAGGCACGCCCACGGGGGGGCGGGGGCGGGGCGGGGCGCGGGGAAGCAAGGCACGCCCACGGGGGGGCGGTGCCGGGGTGGGGCGCGGGGAAGCAGGGCACGCCCACGGGGGGGGCAGTGCCGGGGCGGGGCGCGGGGAAGCAGGGCACGCCCACAGGGGCGGTGCCGGGGCAGAAAAGGCACACCCGGCGGGGGTCGGGGGGGGCAAGCAGGGCACGCCTACAGTGGCCAGTGCCGAAGAACAGCAGCAAGGCACGCTCACGGCGGGGGGGAGGCGCCGGGTGGATTTGGGGCCAGGCACACCCACCCTTGGCAAGGCCACCGAGTTGGGGGTGGCATGGGAAAAACCCCACCTGCCGCCACGGACGGAGGGATGGGGGGGCATAGACAGGTGCAGACGCGGTGCGCAGCCTCACGGCTGCTCGATAGTCTCACCTTCAAGTCCTAGGAAGGGAAATGCGGTCACAAACACTCCTCACAAAAAACAAGTTGCCATCCTGCAGGAAGTTCAGAATTCCGGGAAAATCCAGTGCACCTAGAACAAAACAGCACCAAAACTATCAGTTAAAAAGGCTGTGTGTTTTAAAACCCTCCTGTCACCCCTGAACACCCCGTAGGAAACTGCCGACGTAAAAAAAAAAAAAAAAAAACAAAAACCAAAAAAACCCAAAAAAAACCCCAAACCCAAGCTGCATCCCAGGGCACTCTCTCCTGTGGGTGCCGCTGGACCCTGCCCAGTCCCACAGCTCTCGCCTCGCACAGAAGGAGCTCCCTGGGCAGAGCCCGGGGCTCAGCTACTCCAGGCCCCCCCGCACCGAACCGGCACTTGGGCATCCTGGAGGACTGCGGGCCCATAGAGCGCAAGTTCGGAGGACTGAGGGGCACTTCCGGCATCATGGAGGACCGCGGGGAAGCGGCGGGAGCCTGCCGGAGCCCCGGAGGAGCCGGTGAGTCCCCCGCGAAACGAGTGCCGACGGCGGCCGCGGCGGCGGCGGCGCCGCCGTCTCGGGGCCGCATCCGCGTCATTTCTCTCCGGAGCTGCGGCCGGTGCTTGGAGGGGGGGGGGGGGGGTGTATGGCGCCGCCATCTTGTGAAGGCTGAGGCTGCTCGCGGCGGGGATGGGGCCTGCGCGGGCAGGAGGGGACAGGCCGCCGCCCCGCCGTGCAGAGCTGCGTTCCTTGCGTGTTTCGGCAGGAATCGCTGTTGACTCGGTCTCGCTCTCCACGGCTTCCGGGCAGCTCCTCCGCCGGCCCTGCCGGTCCGCGGTTAGGCCGGCGCGGGGCACCGGTGACGGGACCTGCGTGCGTGCGTGCGTGCGTGCGTGCGTGCGTGAGGGGCTCTTGCGAGAAGAGCCTCACAATAAGCAGGCTCAGCTCCGGGGCGGCACTAGTAAATGGCATGGTCCTCGGGCGCCGTTAATTCGTGCCACGCGTTTGAGCTGGAATTCGAGAGAATAGTCTGTTATTTAAATGGCCCGATTGAAGAGTTGACTGGTACAAAAAGCCGGTGAGCGAACGGCTCACAGCCAGCGAGCGCTCCGTGTACCGCTGCTGAAGGGAGCAGGAGCAAAGCGCAGGCACCGGACTGACACAAGAGGAAAAAGTTAATTACCGTTGGAAATCACGGTTTCGGATTGTGAATTAGGACTCTAATTGGGGGTACGTTCACGACGACCGTTACCCTAAACTGCTCCCGATTGGTATTCTATTTCTGCTTCCTAATGAGAAATTTTTCATCTGATGGTGCTGCGGGGGTATCTTTAATGCATCAGTTTAAGATGGCTAGTGTTGTTAAACGGGCATTCATGATGCCCAGTTAGCGTTCGGTCTGTTTCTAAAATGAAATCTAAGTTTCTGTTCGTCGGATTTAATTGGCGTCGTTTTTTTTCTTTTAGCTCTACTTGGAAGGAATTGGTACCCGTCCCCTCCTCCCCCCCCCAACGGCTATGTTTGAATTTTGGCAGTCGTGACTCCCTGTTGGTTTCCTAATTTTCCTTTTATTTTAAATCTAAATCTTTTAGCGTTATGTTGGTTCACCACCGCCCGGGAATTCTTTTAGTACCTACCTTTTAGTACCTACCAAACGTAGCCGTTATTGAACGATTCCTTTTTTTATTTCTCTTTATCTAAAAATCTAAAGCTTCGATTACTCTTTTGGTTCTAAGCAGGAGTCACTGTTGCCTCCCAGCTTACTTACAGCGGTGTGATCGTTTAAGCGTCAGAGCCTCCCAATTAGTTTCCAGTTCAATTTGTTTAGCAGTGGTTATGTTTAAATGGAGCTGTTAACGACTCCCAATTAGTTTTCTGTCTTTATCACTTAAAGAGGGTCTCTAAACTATTAATCTTTTGAATTGCAATACGGACTGGGAATAATTACTGCCTGGTTCATTAAGTAATATCTGCCACTAAATTTAGTCATTACTCAATCCGAGGTAATACTTCTTCTCTTTAGGCGCGCTCTAATATTTTGTGACTTTACCACGAAGCGGATTAGCTAGGACGCGTGATTTTTTTCTTTTCCTGTTAGAGTTGTTTCGCTACAGGTATTACTTGCGGTTAGTGCTCTGTTGTGGATATTCTGCTGCTTGCCCTTTGATTCCATCAATGGGGAGTAAGTCCTGTCTGCAAAGTGGGAAGCAATAGCTAGAGCGGACGACGGGCAGTGTTTGCTCCCAAAGACTATTCTGGTTACTGCGACGGACATTTTTATTTTAAACGTTTTGGCGTTAACGAGCGGTAAAAATTAAACTAATAGAAACTGACCACTTTGGAATTCCCCAGGAAAAACCACCGGAGCGCCTCGACGCGACCGGAGCGAGGACGCCTGCCGCGGTCCGCTTGGGACGCTCGACGGTTTTGCACTCCGTCTCCAAAGTTTGAAGCTCCGCGGAGCGCCACCTCCCCGAGCGGCGACTCGGCCTGTAGCCACCGCCCGCTCTTCTCTCCGGCTCCGCCACCCGTTTTTCCAGCGCAGCCCAAAATCCCGGGGAAGCGAACCCGCGCGCGGCAGATAGGCCGCGACACCAAACCTCCGGCTGTCCAGCTGCGCCGCCCCCGACCGTCGCTGCTGCGCCAACGGGAGCCTCCGGCCGACGCAGTGCCGAGCGCCCGCGACCCCGTCGGCCGCCGGCTCTGCCAGCGGCGCGGTCCGGCGAAATCCGCGACGCTGCCGAGTCTGCGGCGAGTCCGGGGCGTGTTTTTTTAGCGAAGGAAAATGCCGTTTCAAGTCTCAAGTCCAACCTGCAAGGAAAAAGAAAGCCCGCGTAACAAGGCTAGACCCGTTCCTGTCTGTTGCAGAACTTGTACCAGCGCTACATTCTGGACGGGACCGAATGACAAAGCCGAATGACAGCCTGCAGGAATCCTCCTCTCAGAGCTCTCTGGTTGCAAAGGGAATATTGTAGATCACCAGCAGTTGTAAGACACTGAGACTCCTACTTTTCTCCATCTGCCTCCCTCAACAGAAATAAGTCCCAAAGGACAGAAAACACCAGGATAGGGTTGAAACCAAACCGAACCCAAACCAAAAACCAAAAAGCAAAACCAAGAAAAACCGTCGGGGAAAAGAACCCCAAAGCATCAGGAACTGTACCAAGCACCTTAAGTAACACTGAAGTGACTCGAACCAAACAAGTGACAAAAGCACCTCAGGAGAGGTGCCAGGAAAGACAAATGAGTCCACACAGAGCAACGCCCGTGTCCTTCTGAGAGGACTAGGCAGGTGAGAGAAGGCCCTTTGAAGGCCCGTGGTTCTGAGAAGGCCACTTGTCACGCAGATTGATTCTGGTGCCTGGATGGGAAATGGAGGGGACTGAGGGCACACAAAGGGAGGGAGGAACTCGGACAGCTTACGAGGAGATGCCTGCGGTGCAAAGCCAAAAAGACGGCTGCAGGATGGCTCGGCGTCGGTGCCATCGACCCCCCTCAAAGATGCTGTGACCCCACTTGGGGACGACAACCTCTGGCCCTGGCGCCCCCGGGGCTGGGCGGAGGCAGCAGCGCTGGGCGTAGCTGGTGGCAGGGGGCCCGACGGGGTGGAACGCGTCCCGGCAGGGCCTGGCCAGGCCCAGGAGCACATCTGGTCCTCGCTGAGGGGCTGGAGCCGACGGGGGCCTGAGGAGTACAGGGGTGGCCTGGTGTCCCCGGCCGCAGCTCTTCCCTGCCGTAGCCGCCTGCGCTCCTGTCCGCGCCCGAAGCCCCATGCCCGCAGAGGCAGCTGGGTCTGGAGCTGCCAGCGCCAGCAGCCCCAGAGCAGAATGAGCTCCCTGAGCAGAGGCCGAGGCTCATATACCCCAGGCCCCGCCCCCGGGCAAGTGGTGGGGATGGAGCACAGGGGGGGGCGGTGCCGGTGGGGGGGGGCGGTGGGCAGCAAGGCACGCCAACGGGAGGGTGGGGCATGGGGCAAAAAAGTCACGCCCACGGGGGGGCGATGCTGGGGTGGGGTGCAGAACAACAAAGGCAAAGCCGGGAAGGGGAGGGGGTGGGGGCCGGGCAGGGCACGGCCACTGTCGGCGAGGCCATGGGGGGGGCTGTGCTGGGGCGAGGTGCAAAGCAGCAAGGCACGCCCACGGGGGGGCGGTGCCGGGGTGGGGCGCGGGGAAGCAGGGCACGCCCACGGGGGGGGCAGTGCCGGGGCGGGGCGCGGGGAAGCAGGGCACGCCCACAGGGGCGGTGCCGGGGCAGAAAAGGCACACCCGGCGGGGGTCGGGGGGGGCAAGCAGGGCACGCCTACAGTGGCCAGTGCCGAAGAACAGCAGCAAGGCACGCTCACGGCGGGGGGGAGGCGCCGGGTGGATTTGGGGCCAGGCACACCCACCCTTGGCAAGGCCACCGAGTTGGGGGTGGCATGGGAAAAACCCCACCTGCCGCCACGGACGGAGGGATGGGGGGGCATAGACAGGTGCAGACGCGGTGCGCAGCCTCACGGCTGCTCGATAGTCTCACCTTCAAGTCCTAGGAAGGGAAATGCGGTCACAAACACTCCTCACAAAAAACAAGTTGCCATCCTGCAGGAAGTTCAGAATTCCGGGAAAATCCAGTGCACCTAGAACAAAACAGCACCAAAACTATCAGTTAAAAAGGCTGTGTGTTTTAAAACCCTCCTGTCACCCCTGAACACCCCGTAGGAAACTGCCGACGTAAAAAAAAAAAAAAAAAAACAAAAACCAAAAAAACCCAAAAAAAACCCCAAACCCAAGCTGCATCCCAGGGCACTCTCTCCTGTGGGTGCCGCTGGACCCTGCCCAGTCCCACAGCTCTCGCCTCGCACAGAAGGAGCTCCCTGGGCAGAGCCCGGGGCTCAGCTACTCCAGGCCCCCCCGCACCGAACCGGCACTTGGGCATCCTGGAGGACTGCGGGCCCATAGAGCGCAAGTTCGGAGGACTGAGGGGCACTTCCGGCATCATGGAGGACCGCGGGGAAGCGGCGGGAGCCTGCCGGAGCCCCGGAGGAGCCGGTGAGTCCCCCGCGAAACGAGTGCCGACGGCGGCCGCGGCGGCGGCGGCGCCGCCGTCTCGGGGCCGCATCCGCGTCATTTCTCTCCGGAGCTGCGGCCGGTGCTTGGAGGGGGGGGGGGGGGTGGGGGGGGGGGGTGTATGGCGCCGCCATCTTGTGAAGGCTGAGGCTGCTCGCGGCGGGGATGGGGCCTGCGCGGGCAGGAGGGGACAGGCCGCCGCCCCGCCGTGCAGAGCTGCGTTCCTTGCGTGTTTCGGCAGGAATCGCTGTTGACTCGGTCTCGCTCTCCACGGCTTCCGGGCAGCTCCTCCGCCGGCCCTGCCGGTCCGCGGTTAGGCCGGCGCGGGGCACCGGTGACGGGACCTGCGTGCGTGCGTGCGTGCGTGTGTGCGTGAGGGGCTCTTGCGAGAAGAGCCTCACAATAAGCAGGCTCAGCTCCGGGGCGGCACTAGTAAATGGCATGGTCCTCGGGCGCCGTTAATTCGTGCCACGCGTTTGAGCTGGAATTCGAGAGAATAGTCTGTTATTTAAATGGCCCGATTGAAGAGTTGACTGGTACAAAAAGCCGGTGAGCGAACGGCTCACAGCCAGCGAGCGCTCCGTGTACCGCTGCTGAAGGGAGCAGGAGCAAAGCGCAGGCACCGGACTGACACAAGAGGAAAAAGTTAATTACCGTTGGAAATCACGGTTTCGGATTGTGAATTAGGACTCTAATTGGGGGTACGTTCACGACGACCGTTACCCTAAACTGCTCCCGATTGGTATTCTATTTCTGCTTCCTAATGAGAAATTTTTCATCTGATGGTGCTGCGGGGGTATCTTTAATGCATCAGTTTAAGATGGCTAGTGTTGTTAAACGGGCATTCATGATGCCCAGTTAGCGTTCGGTCTGTTTCTAAAATGAAATCTAAGTTTCTGTTCGTCGGATTTAATTGGCGTCGTTTTTTTTCTTTTAGCTCTACTTGGAAGGAATTGGTACCCGTCCCCTCCTCCCCCCCCCAACGGCTATGTTTGAATTTTGGCAGTCATGACTCCCTGTTGGTTTCCTAATTTTCCTTTTATTTTAAATCTAAATCTTTTAGCGTTATGTTGGTTCACCACCGCCCGGGAATTCTTTTAGTACCTACCTTTTAGTACCTACCAAACGTAGCCGTTATTGAACGATTCCTTTTTTTATTTCTCTTTATCTAAAAATCTAAAGCTTCGATTACTCTTTTGGTTCTAAGCAGGAGTCACTGTTGCCTCCCAGCTTACTTACAGCGGTGTGATCGTTTAAGCGTCAGAGCCTCCCAATTAGTTTCCAGTTCAATTTGTTTAGCAGTGGTTATGTTTAAATGGAGCTGTTAACGACTCCCAATTAGTTTTCTGTCTTTATCACTTAAAGAGGGTCTCTAAACTATTAATCTTTTGAATTGCAATACGGACTGGGAATAATTACTGCCTGGTTCATTAAGTAATATCTGCCACTAAATTTAGTCATTACTCAATCCGAGGTAATACTTCTTCTCTTTAGGCGCGCTCTAATATTTTGTGACTTTACCACGAAGCGGATTAGCTAGGACGCGTGATTTTTTTCTTTTCCTGTTAGAGTTGTTTCGCTACAGGTATTACTTGCGGTTAGTGCTCTGTTGTGGATATTCTGCTGCTTGCCCTTTGATTCCATCAATGGGGAGTAAGTCCTGTCTGCAAAGTGGGAAGCAATAGCTAGAGCGGACGACGGGCAGTGTTTGCTCCCAAAGACTATTCTGGTTACTGCGACGGACATTTTTATTTTAAACGTTTTGGCGTTAACGAGCGGTAAAAATTAAACTAATAGAAACTGACCACTTTGGAATTCCCCAGGAAAAACCACCGGAGCGCCTCGACGCGACCGGAGCGAGGACGCCTGCCGCGGTCCGCTTGGGACGCTCGACGGTTTTGCACTCCGTCTCCAAAGTTTGAAGCTCCGCGGAGCGCCACCTCCCCGAGCGGCGACTCGGCCTGTAGCCACCGCCCGCTCTTCTCTCCGGCTCCGCCACCCGTTTTTCCAGCGCAGCCCAAAATCCCGGGGAAGCGAACCCGCGCGCGGCAGATAGGCCGCGACACCAAACCTCCGGCTGTCCAGCTGCGCCGCCCCCGACCGTCGCTGCTGCGCCAACGGGAGCCTCCGGCCGACGCAGTGCCGAGCGCCCGCGACCCCGTCGGCCGCCGGCTCTGCCAGCGGCGCGGTCCGGCGAAATCCGCGACGCTGCCGAGTCTGCGGCGAGTCCGGGGCGTGTTTTTTTAGCGAAGGAAAATGCCGTTTCAAGTCTCAAGTCCAACCTGCAAGGAAAAAGAAAGCCCGCGTAACAAGGCTAGACCCGTTCCTGTCTGTTGCAGAACTTGTACCAGCGCTACATTCTGGACGGGACCGAATGACAAAGCCGAATGACAGCCTGCAGGAATCCTCCTCTCAGAGCTCTCTGGTTGCAAAGGGAATATTGTAGATCACCAGCAGTTGTAAGACACTGAGACTCCTACTTTTCTCCATCTGCCTCCCTCAACAGAAATAAGTCCCAAAGGACAGAAAACACCAGGATAGGGTTGAAACCAAACCGAACCCAAACCAAAAACCAAAAAGCAAAACCAAGGAAAAACCGTCGGGGAAAAGAACCCCAAAGCATCAGGAACTGTACCAAGCACCTTAAGTAACACTGAAGTGACTCGAACCAAAACAAGTGACAAAGCACCTCAGGAGAGGTGCCAGGAAAGACAAATGAGTCCACACAGAGCAACGCCCGTGTCCTTCTGAGAGGACTAGGCAGGTGAGAGAAGGCCCTTTGAAGGCCCGTGGTTCTGAGAAGGCCACTTGTCACGCAGATTGATTCTGGTGCCTGGATGGGAAATGGAGGGGACTGAGGGGCACACAAAGGGGAGGGAGGAACTCGGACAGCTTACGGAGATGCCTGCGGTGCAAAGCCAAAAAGACGGCTGCAGGATGGCTCGGCGTCGGTGCCATCGACCCCCCTCAAAGATGCTGTGACCCCACTTGGGGACGACAACCTCTGGCCCTGGCGCCCCCGGGGCTGGGCGGAGGCAGCAGCGCTGGGCGTAGCTGGTGGCAGGGGGCCCGACGGGGTGGAACGCGTCCCGGCAGGGCCTGGCCAGGCCCAGGAGCACATCTGGTCCTCGCTGAGGGGCTGGAGCCGACGGGGGCCTGAGGAGTACAGGGGTGGCCTGGTGTCCCCGGCCGCAGCTCTTCCCTGCCGTAGCCGCCTGCGCTCCTGTCCGCGCCCGAAGCCCCATGCCCGCAGAGGCAGCTGGGTCTGGAGCTGCCAGCGCCAGCAGCCCCAGAGCAGAATGAGCTCCCTGAGCAGAGGCCGAGGCTCATATACCCCAGGCCCCGCCCCCGGGCAAGTGGTGGGGATGGAGCACAGGGGGGGGCGGTGCCGGTGGGGGGGGGCGGTGGGCAGCAAGGCACGCCAACGGGAGGGTGGGGCATGGGGCAAAAAAGTCACGCCCACGGGGGGGCGATGCTGGGGTGGGGTGCAGAACAACAAAGGCAAAGCCGGGAAGGGGAGGGGGTGGGGGCCGGGCAGGGCACGGCCACTGTCGGCGAGGCCATGGGGGGGGCTGTGCTGGGGCGAGGTGCAAAGCAGCAAGGCACGCCCACGGGGGGGCGGTGCCGGGGCGGGGCGCGGGGAAGCAAGGCACGCCCACGGGGGGGCGGTGCCGGGGCGGGGCGCGGGGAAGCAAGGCACGCCCACGGGGGGGCGGTGCCGGGGCGGGGGCATGGGGAAGCTGGGCACGCCCACGGGGGGGCGGGTACGGGCCGGGGCACGGGGAAGCTGGGCACGCCCACGGGGGATGGTGCCGGGGCGGGGCGCGGCGCGGGGAAGCAAGGCACGCCCACGGGGGGGCGGGGGCGGGGCGGGGCGCGGGGAAGCAAGGCACGCCCACGGGGGGGCGGTGCCGGGGTGGGGCGCGGGGAAGCAGGGCACGCCCACGGGGGGGGCAGTGCCGGGGCGGGGCGCGGGGAAGCAGGGCACGCCCACAGGGGCGGTGCCGGGGCAGAAAAGGCACACCCGGCGGGGGTCGGGGGGGGCAAGCAGGGCACGCCTACAGTGGCCAGTGCCGAAGAACAGCAGCAAGGCACGCTCACGGCGGGGGGGAGGCGCCGGGTGGATTTGGGGCCAGGCACACCCACCCTTGGCAAGGCCACCGAGTTGGGGGTGGCATGGGAAAAACCCCACCTGCCGCCACGGACGGAGGGATGGGGGGGCATAGACAGGTGCAGACGCGGTGCGCAGCCTCACGGCTGCTCGATAGTCTCACCTTCAAGTCCTAGGAAGGGAAATGCGGTCACAAACACTCCTCACAAAAAACAAGTTGCCATCCTGCAGGAAGTTCAGAATTCCGGGAAAATCCAGTGCACCTAGAACAAAACAGCACCAAAACTATCAGTTAAAAAGGCTGTGTGTTTTAAAACCCTCCTGTCACCCCTGAACACCCCGTAGGAAACTGCCGACGTAAAAAAAAAAAAAAAAAAACAAAACCCAAAAAAACCCAAAAAAAACCCCAAACCCAAGCTGCATCCCAGGGCACTCTCTCCTGTGGGTGCCGCTGGACCCTGCCCAGTCCCACAGCTCTCGCCTCGCACAGAAGGAGCTCCCTGGGCAGAGCCCGGGGCTCAGCTACTCCAGGCCCCCCCGCACCGAACCGGCACTTGGGCATCCTGGAGGACTGCGGGCCCATAGAGCGCAAGTTCGGAGGACTGAGGGGCACTTCCGGCATCATGGAGGACCGCGGGGAAGCGGCGGGAGCCTGCCGGAGCCCCGGAGGAGCCGGTGAGTCCCCCGCGAAACGAGTGCCGACGGCGGCCGCGGCGGCGGCGGCGCCGCCGTCTCGGGGCCGCATCCGCGTCATTTCTCTCCGGAGCTGCGGCCGGTGCTTGGAGGGGGGGGGGGGGGGGGGGGGGGGGGGGTGTATGGCGCCGCCATCTTGTGAAGGCTGAGGCTGCTCGCGGCGGGGATGGGGCCTGCGCGGGCAGGAGGGGACAGGCCGCCGCCCCGCCGTGCAGAGCTGCGTTCCTTGCGTGTTTCGGCAGGAATCGCTGTTGACTCGGTCTCGCTCTCCACGGCTTCCGGGCAGCTCCTCCGCCGGCCCTGCCGGTCCGCGGTTAGGCCGGCGCGGGGCACCGGTGACGGGACCTGCGTGCGTGCGTGCGTGCGTGTGTGCGTGAGGGGCTCTTGCGAGAAGAGCCTCACAATAAGCAGGCTCAGCTCCGGGGCGGCACTAGTAAATGGCATGGTCCTCGGGCGCCGTTAATTCGTGCCACGCGTTTGAGCTGGAATTCGAGAGAATAGTCTGTTATTTAAATGGCCCGATTGAAGAGTTGACTGGTACAAAAAGCCGGTGAGCGAACGGCTCACAGCCAGCGAGCGCTCCGTGTACCGCTGCTGAAGGGAGCAGGAGCAAAGCGCAGGCACCGGACTGACACAAGAGGAAAAAGTTAATTACCGTTGGAAATCACGGTTTCGGATTGTGAATTAGGACTCTAATTGGGGGTACGTTCACGACGACCGTTACCCTAAACTGCTCCCGATTGGTATTCTATTTCTGCTTCCTAATGAGAAATTTTTCATCTGATGGTGCTGCGGGGGTATCTTTAATGCATCAGTTTAAGATGGCTAGTGTTGTTAAACGGGCATTCATGATGCCCAGTTAGCGTTCGGTCTGTTTCTAAAATGAAATCTAAGTTTCTGTTCGTCGGATTTAATTGGCGTCGTTTTTTTTCTTTTAGCTCTACTTGGAAGGAATTGGTACCCGTCCCCTCCTCCCCCCCCCAACGGCTATGTTTGAATTTTGGCAGTCATGACTCCCTGTTGGTTTCCTAAATCTAAATCTTTTAGCGTTATGTTGGTTCACCACCGCCCGGGAATTCTTTTAGTACCTACCTTTTAGTACCTACCAAACGTAGCCGTTATTGAACGATTCCTTTTTTTATTTCTCTTTATCTAAAAATCTAAAGCTTCGATTACTCTTTTGGTTCTAAGCAGGAGTCACTGTTGCCTCCCAGCTTACTTACAGCGGTGTGATCGTTTAAGCGTCAGAGCCTCCCAATTAGTTTCCAGTTCAATTTGTTTAGCAGTGGTTATGTTTAAATGGAGCTGTTAACGACTCCCAATTAGTTTTCTGTCTTTATCACTTAAAGAGGGTCTCTAAACTATTAATCTTTTGAATTGCAATACGGACTGGGAATAATTACTGCCTGGTTCATTAAGTAATATCTGCCACTAAATTTAGTCATTACTCAATCCGAGGTAATACTTCTTCTCTTTAGGCGCGCTCTAATATTTTGTGACTTTACCACGAAGCGGATTAGCTAGGACGCGTGATTTTTTTCTTTTCCTGTTAGAGTTGTTTCGCTACAGGTATTACTTGCGGTTAGTGCTCTGTTGTGGATATTCTGCTGCTTGCCCTTTGATTCCATCAATGGGGAGTAAGTCCTGTCTGCAAAGTGGGAAGCAATAGCTAGAGCGGACGACGGGCAGTGTTTGCTCCCAAAGACTATTCTGGTTACTGCGACGGACATTTTTATTTTAAACGTTTTGGCGTTAACGAGCGGTAAAAATTAAACTAATAGAAACTGACCACTTTGGAATTCCCCAGGAAAAACCACCGGAGCGCCTCGACGCGACCGGAGCGAGGACGCCTGCCGCGGTCCGCTTGGGACGCTCGACGGTTTTGCACTCCGTCTCCAAAGTTTGAAGCTCCGCGGAGCGCCACCTCCCCGAGCGGCGACTCGGCCTGTAGCCACCGCCCGCTCTTCTCTCCGGCTCCGCCACCCGTTTTTCCAGCGCAGCCCAAAATCCCGGGGAAGCGAACCCGCGCGCGGCAGATAGGCCGCGACACCAAACCTCCGGCTGTCCAGCTGCGCCGCCCCCGACCGTCGCTGCTGCGCCAACGGGAGCCTCCGGCCGACGCAGTGCCGAGCGCCCGCGACCCCGTCGGCCGCCGGCTCTGCCAGCGGCGCGGTCCGGCGAAATCCGCGACGCTGCCGAGTCTGCGGCGAGTCCGGGGCGTGTTTTTTTAGCGAAGGAAAATGCCGTTTCAAGTCTCAAGTCCAACCTGCAAGGAAAAAGAAAGCCCGCGTAACAAGGCTAGACCCGTTCCTGTCTGTTGCAGAACTTGTACCAGCGCTACATTCTGGACGGGACCGAATGACAAAGCCGAATGACAGCCTGCAGGAATCCTCCTCTCAGAGCTCTCTGGTTGCAAAGGGAATATTGTAGATCACCAGCAGTTGTAAGACACTGAGACTCCTACTTTTCTCCATCTGCCTCCCTCAACAGAAATAAGTCCCAAAGGACAGAAAACACCAGGATAGGGTTGAAACCAAACCGAACCCAAACCAAAAACCAAAAAGCAAAACCAAGGAAAAACCGTCGGGGAAAAGAACCCCAAAGCATCAGGAACTGTACCAAGCACCTTAAGTAACACTGAAGTGACTCGAACCAAAACAAGTGACAAAGCACCTCAGGAGAGGTGCCAGGAAAGACAAATGAGTCCACACAGAGCAACGCCCGTGTCCTTCTGAGAGGACTAGGCAGGTGAGAGAAGGCCCTTTGAAGGCCCGTGGTTCTGAGAAGGCCACTTGTCACGCAGATTGATTCTGGTGCCTGGATGGGAAATGGAGGGGACTGAGGGGCACACAAAGGGGAGGGAGGAACTCGGACAGCTTACGGAGATGCCTGCGGTGCAAAGCCAAAAAGACGGCTGCAGGATGGCTCGGCGTCGGTGCCATCGACCCCCCTCAAAGATGCTGTGACCCCACTTGGGGACGACAACCTCTGGCCCTGGCGCCCCCGGGGCTGGGCGGAGGCAGCAGCGCTGGGCGTAGCTGGTGGCAGGGGGCCCGACGGGGTGGAACGCGTCCCGGCAGGGCCTGGCCAGGCCCAGGAGCACATCTGGTCCTCGCTGAGGGGCTGGAGCCGACGGGGGCCTGAGGAGTACAGGGGTGGCCTGGTGTCCCCGGCCGCAGCTCTTCCCTGCCGTAGCCGCCTGCGCTCCTGTCCGCGCCCGAAGCCCCATGCCCGCAGAGGCAGCTGGGTCTGGAGCTGCCAGCGCCAGCAGCCCCAGAGCAGAATGAGCTCCCTGAGCAGAGGCCGAGGCTCATATACCCCAGGCCCCGCCCCCGGGCAAGTGGTGGGGATGGAGCACAGGGGGGGGCGGTGCCGGTGGGGGGGGGCGGTGGGCAGCAAGGCACGCCAACGGGAGGGTGGGGCATGGGGCAAAAAAGTCACGCCCACGGGGGGGCGATGCTGGGGTGGGGTGCAGAACAACAAAGGCAAAGCCGGGAAGGGGAGGGGGTGGGGGCCGGGCAGGGCACGGCCACTGTCGGCGAGGCCATGGGGGGGGCTGTGCTGGGGCGAGGTGCAAAGCAGCAAGGCACGCCCACGGGGGGGCGGTGCCGGGGTGGGGCGCGGGGAAGCAGGGCACGCCCACGGGGGGGGCAGTGCCGGGGCGGGGCGCGGGGAAGCAGGGCACGCCCACAGGGGCGGTGCCGGGGCAGAAAAGGCACACCCGGCGGGGGTCGGGGGGGGCAAGCAGGGCACGCCTACAGTGGCCAGTGCCGAAGAACAGCAGCAAGGCACGCTCACGGCGGGGGGGAGGCGCCGGGTGGATTTGGGGCCAGGCACACCCACCCTTGGCAAGGCCACCGAGTTGGGGGTGGCATGGGAAAAACCCCACCTGCCGCCACGGACGGAGGGATGGGGGGGCATAGACAGGTGCAGACGCGGTGCGCAGCCTCACGGCTGCTCGATAGTCTCACCTTCAAGTCCTAGGAAGGGAAATGCGGTCACAAACACTCCTCACAAAAAACAAGTTGCCATCCTGCAGGAAGTTCAGAATTCCGGGAAAATCCAGTGCACCTAGAACAAAACAGCACCAAAACTATCAGTTAAAAAGGCTGTGTGTTTTAAAACCCTCCTGTCACCCCTGAACACCCCGTAGGAAACTGCCGACGTAAAAAAAAAAAAAAAAAAAACAAAAACCAAAAAAACCCAAAAAAAACCCCAAACCCAAGCTGCATCCCAGGGCACTCTCTCCTGTGGGTGCCGCTGGACCCTGCCCAGTCCCACAGCTCTCGCCTCGCACAGAAGGAGCTCCCTGGGCAGAGCCCGGGGCTCAGCTACTCCAGGCCCCCCCGCACCGAACCGGCACTTGGGCATCCTGGAGGACTGCGGGCCCATAGAGCGCAAGTTCGGAGGACTGAGGGGCACTTCCGGCATCATGGAGGACGCGGGGAAGCGGCGGGAGCCTGCCGGAGCCCCGGAGGAGCCGGTGAGTCCCCCGCGAAACGAGTGCCGACGGCGGCCGCGGCGGCGGCGGCGCCGCCGTCTCGGGGCCGCATCCGCGTCATTTCTCTCCGGAGCTGCGGCCGGTGCTTGGAGGGGGGGGGGGGGGGGGGGGGGGGGTGTATGGCGCCGCCATCTTGTGAAGGCTGAGGCTGCTCGCGGCGGGGATGGGGCCTGCGCGGGCAGGAGGGGACAGGCCGCCGCCCCGCCGTGCAGAGCTGCGTTCCTTGCGTGTTTCGGCAGGAATCGCTGTTGACTCGGTCTCGCTCTCCACGGCTTCCGGGCAGCTCCTCCGCCGGCCCTGCCGGTCCGCGGTTAGGCCGGCGCGGGGCACCGGTGACGGGACCTGCGTGCGTGCGTGCGTGCGTGTGTGCGTGAGGGGCTCTTGCGAGAAGAGCCTCACAATAAGCAGGCTCAGCTCCGGGGCGGCACTAGTAAATGGCATGGTCCTCGGGCGCCGTTAATTCGTGCCACGCGTTTGAGCTGGAATTCGAGAGAATAGTCTGTTATTTAAATGGCCCGATTGAAGAGTTGACTGGTACAAAAAGCCGGTGAGCGAACGGCTCACAGCCAGCGAGCGCTCCGTGTACCGCTGCTGAAGGGAGCAGGAGCAAAGCGCAGGCACCGGACTGACACAAGAGGAAAAAGTTAATTACCGTTGGAAATCACGGTTTCGGATTGTGAATTAGGACTCTAATTGGGGGTACGTTCACGACGACCGTTACCCTAAACTGCTCCCGATTGGTATTCTATTTCTGCTTCCTAATGAGAAATTTTTCATCTGATGGTGCTGCGGGGGTATCTTTAATGCATCAGTTTAAGATGGCTAGTGTTGTTAAACGGGCATTCATGATGCCCAGTTAGCGTTCGGTCTGTTTCTAAAATGAAATCTAAGTTTCTGTTCGTCGGATTTAATTGGCGTCGTTTTTTTTCTTTTAGCTCTACTTGGAAGGAATTGGTACCCGTCCCCTCCTCCCCCCCCCAACGGCTATGTTTGAATTTTGGCAGTCATGACTCCCTGTTGGTTTCCTAATTTTCCTTTTATTTTAAATCTAAATCTTTTAGCGTTATGTTGGTTCACCACCGCCCGGGAATTCTTTTAGTACCTACCTTTTAGTACCTACCAAACGTAGCCGTTATTGAACGATTCCTTTTTTTATTTCTCTTTATCTAAAAATCTAAAGCTTCGATTACTCTTTTGGTTCTAAGCAGGAGTCACTGTTGCCTCCCAGCTTACTTACAGCGGTGTGATCGTTTAAGCGTCAGAGCCTCCCAATTAGTTTCCAGTTCAATTTGTTTAGCAGTGGTTATGTTTAAATGGAGCTGTTAACGACTCCCAATTAGTTTTCTGTCTTTATCACTTAAAGAGGGTCTCTAAACTATTAATCTTTTGAATTGCAATACGGACTGGGAATAATTACTGCCTGGTTCATTAAGTAATATCTGCCACTAAATTTAGTCATTACTCAATCCGAGGTAATACTTCTTCTCTTTAGGCGCGCTCTAATATTTTGTGACTTTACCACGAAGCGGATTAGCTAGGACGCGTGATTTTTTTCTTTTCCTGTTAGAGTTGTTTCGCTACAGGTATTACTTGCGGTTAGTGCTCTGTTGTGGATATTCTGCTGCTTGCCCTTTGATTCCATCAATGGGGAGTAAGTCCTGTCTGCAAAGTGGGAAGCAATAGCTAGAGCGGACGACGGGCAGTGTTTGCTCCCAAAGACTATTCTGGTTACTGCGACGGACATTTTTATTTTAAACGTTTTGGCGTTAACGAGCGGTAAAAATTAAACTAATAGAAACTGACCACTTTGGAATTCCCCAGGAAAAACCACCGGAGCGCCTCGACGCGACCGGAGCGAGGACGCCTGCCGCGGTCCGCTTGGGACGCTCGACGGTTTTGCACTCCGTCTCCAAAGTTTGAAGCTCCGCGGAGCGCCACCTCCCCGAGCGGCGACTCGGCCTGTAGCCACCGCCCGCTCTTCTCTCCGGCTCCGCCACCCGTTTTTCCAGCGCAGCCCAAAATCCCGGGGAAGCGAACCCGCGCGCGGCAGATAGGCCGCGACACCAAACCTCCGGCTGTCCAGCTGCGCCGCCCCCGACCGTCGCTGCTGCGCCAACGGGAGCCTCCGGCCGACGCAGTGCCGAGCGCCCGCGACCCCGTCGGCCGCCGGCTCTGCCAGCGGCGCGGTCCGGCGAAATCCGCGACGCTGCCGAGTCTGCGGCGAGTCCGGGGCGTGTTTTTTTAGCGAAGGAAAATGCCGTTTCAAGTCTCAAGTCCAACCTGCAAGGAAAAAGAAAGCCCGCGTAACAAGGCTAGACCCGTTCCTGTCTGTTGCAGAACTTGTACCAGCGCTACATTCTGGACGGGACCGAATGACAAAGCCGAATGACAGCCTGCAGGAATCCTCCTCTCAGAGCTCTCTGGTTGCAAAGGGAATATTGTAGATCACCAGCAGTTGTAAGACACTGAGACTCCTACTTTTCTCCATCTGCCTCCCTCAACAGAAATAAGTCCCAAAGGACAGAAAACACCAGGATAGGGTTGAAACCAAACCGAACCCAAACCAAAAACCAAAAAGCAAAACCAAGGAAAAACCGTCGGGGAAAAGAACCCCAAAGCATCAGGAACTGTACCAAGCACCTTAAGTAACACTGAAGTGACTCGAACCAAAACAAGTGACAAAGCACCTCAGGAGAGGTGCCAGGAAAGACAAATGAGTCCACACAGAGCAACGCCCGTGTCCTTCTGAGAGGACTAGGCAGGTGAGAGAAGGCCCTTTGAAGGCCCGTGGTTCTGAGAAGGCCACTTGTCACGCAGATTGATTCTGGTGCCTGGATGGGAAATGGAGGGGACTGAGGGGCACACAAAGGGGAGGGAGGAACTCGGACAGCTTACGGAGATGCCTGCGGTGCAAAGCCAAAAAGACGGCTGCAGGATGGCTCGGCGTCGGTGCCATCGACCCCCCTCAAAGATGCTGTGACCCCACTTGGGGACGACAACCTCTGGCCCTGGCGCCCCCGGGGCTGGGCGGAGGCAGCAGCGCTGGGCGTAGCTGGTGGCAGGGGGCCCGACGGGGTGGAACGCGTCCCGGCAGGGCCTGGCCAGGCCCAGGAGCACATCTGGTCCTCGCTGAGGGGCTGGAGCCGACGGGGGCCTGAGGAGTACAGGGGTGGCCTGGTGTCCCCGGCCGCAGCTCTTCCCTGCCGTAGCCGCCTGCGCTCCTGTCCGCGCCCGAAGCCCCATGCCCGCAGAGGCAGCTGGGTCTGGAGCTGCCAGCGCCAGCAGCCCCAGAGCAGAATGAGCTCCCTGAGCAGAGGCCGAGGCTCATATACCCCAGGCCCCGCCCCCGGGCAAGTGGTGGGGATGGAGCACAGGGGGGGGCGGTGCCGGTGGGGGGGGGCGGTGGGCAGCAAGGCACGCCAACGGGAGGGTGGGGCATGGGGCAAAAAAGTCACGCCCACGGGGGGGCGATGCTGGGGTGGGGTGCAGAACAACAAAGGCAAAGCCGGGAAGGGGAGGGGGTGGGGGCCGGGCAGGGCACGGCCACTGTCGGCGAGGCCATGGGGGGGGCTGTGCTGGGGCGAGGTGCAAAGCAGCAAGGCACGCCCACGGGGGGGCGGTGCCGGGGTGGGGCGCGGGGAAGCAGGGCACGCCCACGGGGGGGGCAGTGCCGGGGCGGGGCGCGGGGAAGCAGGGCACGCCCACAGGGGCGGTGCCGGGGCAGAAAAGGCACACCCGGCGGGGGTCGGGGGGGGCAAGCAGGGCACGCCTACAGTGGCCAGTGCCGAAGAACAGCAGCAAGGCACGCTCACGGCGGGGGGGAGGCGCCGGGTGGATTTGGGGCCAGGCACACCCACCCTTGGCAAGGCCACCGAGTTGGGGGTGGCATGGGAAAAACCCCACCTGCCGCCACGGACGGAGGGATGGGGGGGCATAGACAGGTGCAGACGCGGTGCGCAGCCTCACGGCTGCTCGATAGTCTCACCTTCAAGTCCTAGGAAGGGAAATGCGGTCACAAACACTCCTCACAAAAAACAAGTTGCCATCCTGCAGGAAGTTCAGAATTCCGGGAAAATCCAGTGCACCTAGAACAAAACAGCACCAAAACTATCAGTTAAAAAGGCTGTGTGTTTTAAAACCCTCCTGTCACCCCTGAACACCCCGTAGGAAACTGCCGACGTAAAAAAAAAAAAAAAAAAACAAAACCCAAAAAAACCCAAAAAAAACCCCAAACCCAAGCTGCATCCCAGGGCACTCTCTCCTGTGGGTGCCGCTGGACCCTGCCCAGTCCCACAGCTCTCGCCTCGCACAGAAGGAGCTCCCTGGGCAGAGCCCGGGGCTCAGCTACTCCAGGCCCCCCCGCACCGAACCGGCACTTGGGCATCCTGGAGGACTGCGGGCCCATAGAGCGCAAGTTCGGAGGACTGAGGGGCACTTCCGGCATCATGGAGGACCGCGGGGAAGCGGCGGGAGCCTGCCGGAGCCCCGGAGGAGCCGGTGAGTCCCCCGCGAAACGAGTGCCGACGGCGGCCGCGGCGGCGGCGGCGCCGCCGTCTCGGGGCCGCATCCGCGTCATTTCTCTCCGGAGCTGCGGCCGGTGCTTGGAGGGGGGGGGGGGGGTGGGGGGGGGGGGTGTATGGCGCCGCCATCTTGTGAAGGCTGAGGCTGCTCGCGGCGGGGATGGGGCCTGCGCGGGCAGGAGGGGACAGGCCGCCGCCCCGCCGTGCAGAGCTGCGTTCCTTGCGTGTTTCGGCAGGAATCGCTGTTGACTCGGTCTCGCTCTCCACGGCTTCCGGGCAGCTCCTCCGCCGGCCCTGCCGGTCCGCGGTTAGGCCGGCGCGGGGCACCGGTGACGGGACCTGCGTGCGTGCGTGCGTGCGTGTGTGCGTGAGGGGCTCTTGCGAGAAGAGCCTCACAATAAGCAGGCTCAGCTCCGGGGCGGCACTAGTAAATGGCATGGTCCTCGGGCGCCGTTAATTCGTGCCACGCGTTTGAGCTGGAATTCGAGAGAATAGTCTGTTATTTAAATGGCCCGATTGAAGAGTTGACTGGTACAAAAAGCCGGTGAGCGAACGGCTCACAGCCAGCGAGCGCTCCGTGTACCGCTGCTGAAGGGAGCAGGAGCAAAGCGCAGGCACCGGACTGACACAAGAGGAAAAAGTTAATTACCGTTGGAAATCACGGTTTCGGATTGTGAATTAGGACTCTAATTGGGGGTACGTTCACGACGACCGTTACCCTAAACTGCTCCCGATTGGTATTCTATTTCTGCTTCCTAATGAGAAATTTTTCATCTGATGGTGCTGCGGGGGTATCTTTAATGCATCAGTTTAAGATGGCTAGTGTTGTTAAACGGGCATTCATGATGCCCAGTTAGCGTTCGGTCTGTTTCTAAAATGAAATCTAAGTTTCTGTTCGTCGGATTTAATTGGCGTCGTTTTTTTTCTTTTAGCTCTACTTGGAAGGAATTGGTACCCGTCCCCTCCTCCCCCCCCCAACGGCTATGTTTGAATTTTGGCAGTCATGACTCCCTGTTGGTTTCCTAATTTTCCTTTTATTTTAAATCTAAATCTTTTAGCGTTATGTTGGTTCACCACCGCCCGGGAATTCTTTTAGTACCTACCTTTTAGTACCTACCAAACGTAGCCGTTATTGAACGATTCCTTTTTTTATCTCTCTTTATCTAAAAATCTAAAGCTTCGATTACTCTTTTGGTTCTAAGCAGGAGTCACTGTTGCCTCCCAGCTTACTTACAGCGGTGTGATCGTTTAAGCGTCAGAGCCTCCCAATTAGTTTCCAGTTCAATTTGTTTAGCAGTGGTTATGTTTAAATGGAGCTGTTAACGACTCCCAATTAGTTTTCTGTCTTTATCACTTAAAGAGGGTCTCTAAACTATTAATCTTTTGAATTGCAATACGGACTGGGAATAATTACTGCCTGGTTCATTAAGTAATATCTGCCACTAAATTTAGTCATTACTCAATCCGAGGTAATACTTCTTCTCTTTAGGCGCGCTCTAATATTTTGTGACTTTACCACGAAGCGGATTAGCTAGGACGCGTGATTTTTTTCTTTTCCTGTTAGAGTTGTTTCGCTACAGGTATTACTTGCGGTTAGTGCTCTGTTGTGGATATTCTGCTGCTTGCCCTTTGATTCCATCAATGGGGAGTAAGTCCTGTCTGCAAAGTGGGAAGCAATAGCTAGAGCGGACGACGGGCAGTGTTTGCTCCCAAAGACTATTCTGGTTACTGCGACGGACATTTTTATTTTAAACGTTTTGGCGTTAACGAGCGGTAAAAATTAAACTAATAGAAACTGACCACTTTGGAATTCCCCAGGAAAAACCACCGGAGCGCCTCGACGCGACCGGAGCGAGGACGCCTGCCGCGGTCCGCTTGGGACGCTCGACGGTTTTGCACTCCGTCTCCAAAGTTTGAAGCTCCGCGGAGCGCCACCTCCCCGAGCGGCGACTCGGCCTGTAGCCACCGCCCGCTCTTCTCTCCGGCTCCGCCACCCGTTTTTCCAGCGCAGCCCAAAATCCCGGGGAAGCGAACCCGCGCGCGGCAGATAGGCCGCGACACCAAACCTCCGGCTGTCCAGCTGCGCCGCCCCCGACCGTCGCTGCTGCGCCAACGGGAGCCTCCGGCCGACGCAGTGCCGAGCGCCCGCGACCCCGTCGGCCGCCGGCTCTGCCAGCGGCGCGGTCCGGCGAAATCCGCGACGCTGCCGAGTCTGCGGCGAGTCCGGGGCGTGTTTTTTTAGCGAAGGAAAATGCCGTTTCAAGTCTCAAGTCCAACCTGCAAGGAAAAAGAAAGCCCGCGTAACAAGGCTAGACCCGTTCCTGTCTGTTGCAGAACTTGTACCAGCGCTACATTCTGGACGGGACCGAATGACAAAGCCGAATGACAGCCTGCAGGAATCCTCCTCTCAGAGCTCTCTGGTTGCAAAGGGAATATTGTAGATCACCAGCAGTTGTAAGACACTGAGACTCCTACTTTTCTCCATCTGCCTCCCTCAACAGAAATAAGTCCCAAAGGACAGAAAACACCAGGATAGGGTTGAAACCAAACCGAACCCAAACCAAAAACCAAAAAGCAAAACCAAGGAAAAACCGTCGGGGAAAAGAACCCCAAAGCATCAGGAACTGTACCAAGCACCTTAAGTAACACTGAAGTGACTCGAACCAAAACAAGTGACAAAGCACCTCAGGAGAGGTGCCAGGAAAGACAAATGAGTCCACACAGAGCAACGCCCGTGTCCTTCTGAGAGGACTAGGCAGGTGAGAGAAGGCCCTTTGAAGGCCCGTGGTTCTGAGAAGGCCACTTGTCACGCAGATTGATTCTGGTGCCTGGATGGGAAATGGAGGGGACTGAGGGGCACACAAAGGGGAGGGAGGAACTCGGACAGCTTACGGAGATGCCTGCGGTGCAAAGCCAAAAAGACGGCTGCAGGATGGCTCGGCGTCGGTGCCATCGACCCCCCTCAAAGATGCTGTGACCCCACTTGGGGACGACAACCTCTGGCCCTGGCGCCCCCGGGGCTGGGCGGAGGCAGCAGCGCTGGGCGTAGCTGGTGGCAGGGGGCCCGACGGGGTGGAACGCGTCCCGGCAGGGCCTGGCCAGGCCCAGGAGCACATCTGGTCCTCGCTGAGGGGCTGGAGCCGACGGGGGCCTGAGGAGTACAGGGGTGGCCTGGTGTCCCCGGCCGCAGCTCTTCCCTGCCGTAGCCGCCTGCGCTCCTGTCCGCGCCCGAAGCCCCATGCCCGCAGAGGCAGCTGGGTCTGGAGCTGCCAGCGCCAGCAGCCCCAGAGCAGAATGAGCTCCCTGAGCAGAGGCCGAGGCTCATATACCCCAGGCCCCGCCCCCGGGCAAGTGGTGGGGATGGAGCACAGGGGGGGGCGGTGCCGGTGGGGGGGGGCGGTGGGCAGCAAGGCACGCCAACGGGAGGGTGGGGCATGGGGCAAAAAAGTCACGCCCACGGGGGGGCGATGCTGGGGTGGGGTGCAGAACAACAAAGGCAAAGCCGGGAAGGGGAGGGGGTGGGGGCCGGGCAGGGCACGGCCACTGTCGGCGAGGCCATGGGGGGGGCTGTGCTGGGGCGAGGTGCAAAGCAGCAAGGCACGCCCACGGGGGGGCGGTGCCGGGGTGGGGCGCGGGGAAGCAGGGCACGCCCACGGGGGGGGCAGTGCCGGGGCGGGGCGCGGGGAAGC
The DNA here is from genome assembly GCF_034619465.1 of Leptosomus discolor. Classification (NCBI taxonomy): domain Eukaryota; kingdom Metazoa; phylum Chordata; class Aves; order Leptosomiformes; family Leptosomidae; genus Leptosomus; species Leptosomus discolor. Next base: position 111,178 of record NW_028237875.1, read on the forward strand.
AGGGCACGCCCACAGGGGCGGTGCCGGGGCAGAAAAGGCACACCCGGCGGGGGTCGGGGGGGGCAAGCAGGGCACGCCTACAGTGGCCAGTGCCGAAGAACAGCAGCAAGGCACGCTCACGGCGGGGGGGAGGCGCCGGGTGGATTTGGGGCCAGGCACACCCACCCTTGGCAAGGCCACCGAGTTGGGGGTGGCATGGGAAAAACCCCACCTGCCGCCACGGACGGAGGGATGGGGGGGCATAGACAGGTGCAGACGCGGTGCGCAGCCTCACGGCTGCTCGATAGTCTCACCTTCAAGTCCTAGGAAGGGAAATGCGGTCACAAACACTCCTCACAAAAAACAAGTTGCCATCCTGCAGGAAGTTCAGAATTCCGGGAAAATCCAGTGCACCTAGAACAAAACAGCACCAAAACTATCAGTTAAAAAGGCTGTGTGTTTTAAAACCCTCCTGTCACCCCTGAACACCCCGTAGGAAACTGCCGACGTAAAAAAAAAAAAAAAAAAACAAAACCCAAAAAAACCCAAAAAAAACCCCAAACCCAAGCTGCATCCCAGGGCACTCTCTCCTGTGGGTGCCGCTGGACCCTGCCCAGTCCCACAGCTCTCGCCTCGCACAGAAGGAGCTCCCTGGGCAGAGCCCGGGGCTCAGCTACTCCAGGCCCCCCCGCACCGAACCGGCACTTGGGCATCCTGGAGGACTGCGGGCCCATAGAGCGCAAGTTCGGAGGACTGAGGGGCACTTCCGGCATCATGGAGGACCGCGGGGAAGCGGCGGGAGCCTGCCGGAGCCCCGGAGGAGCCGGTGAGTCCCCCGCGAAACGAGTGCCGACGGCGGCCGCGGCGGCGGCGGCGCCGCCGTCTCGGGGCCGCATCCGCGTCATTTCTCTCCGGAGCTGCGGCCGGTGCTTGGAGGGGGGGGGGGGGGTGGGGGGGGGGGGGTGTATGGCGCCGCCATCTTGTGAAGGCTGAGGCTGCTCGCGGCGGGGATGGGGCCTGCGCGGGCAGGAGGGGACAGGCCGCCGCCCCGCCGTGCAGAGCTGCGTTCCTTGCGTGTTTCGGCAGGAATCGCTGTTGACTCGGTCTCGCTCTCCACGGCTTCCGGGCAGCTCCTCCGCCGGCCCTGCCGGTCCGCGGTTAGGCCGGCGCGGGGCACCGGTGACGGGACCTGCGTGCGTGCGTGCGTGCGTGTGTGCGTGAGGGGCTCTTGCGAGAAGAGCCTCACAATAAGCAGGCTCAGCTCCGGGGCGGCACTAGTAAATGGCATGGTCCTCGGGCGCCGTTAATTCGTGCCACGCGTTTGAGCTGGAATTCGAGAGAATAGTCTGTTATTTAAATGGCCCGATTGAAGAGTTGACTGGTACAAAAAGCCGGTGAGCGAACGGCTCACAGCCAGCGAGCGCTCCGTGTACCGCTGCTGAAGGGAGCAGGAGCAAAGCGCAGGCACCGGACTGACACAAGAGGAAAAAGTTAATTACCGTTGGAAATCACGGTTTCGGATTGTGAATTAGGACTCTAATTGGGGGTACGTTCACGACGACCGTTACCCTAAACTGCTCCCGATTGGTATTCTATTTCTGCTTCCTAATGAGAAATTTTTCATCTGATGGTGCTGCGGGGGTATCTTTAATGCATCAGTTTAAGATGGCTAGTGTTGTTAAACGGGCATTCATGATGCCCAGTTAGCGTTCGGTCTGTTTCTAAAATGAAATCTAAGTTTCTGTTCGTCGGATTTAATTGGCGTCGTTTTTTTTCTTTTAGCTCTACTTGGAAGGAATTGGTACCCGTCCCCTCCTCCCCCCCCCAACGGCTATGTTTGAATTTTGGCAGTCATGACTCCCTGTTGGTTTCCTAATTTTCCTTTTATTTTAAATCTAAATCTTTTAGCGTTATGTTGGTTCACCACCGCCCGGGAATTCTTTTAGTACCTACCTTTTAGTACCTACCAAACGTAGCCGTTATTGAACGATTCCTTTTTTTATCTCTCTTTATCTAAAAATCTAAAGCTTCGATTACTCTTTTGGTTCTAAGCAGGAGTCACTGTTGCCTCCCAGCTTACTTACAGCGGTGTGATCGTTTAAGCGTCAGAGCCTCCCAATTAGTTTCCAGTTCAATTTGTTTAGCAGTGGTTATGTTTAAATGGAGCTGTTAACGACTCCCAATTAGTTTTCTGTCTTTATCACTTAAAGAGGGTCTCTAAACTATTAATCTTTTGAATTGCAATACGGACTGGGAATAATTACTGCCTGGTTCATTAAGTAATATCTGCCACTAAATTTAGTCATTACTCAATCCGAGGTAATACTTCTTCTCTTTAGGCGCGCTCTAATATTTTGTGACTTTACCACGAAGCGGATTAGCTAGGACGCGTGATTTTTTTCTTTTCCTGTTAGAGTTGTTTCGCTACAGGTATTACTTGCGGTTAGTGCTCTGTTGTGGATATTCTGCTGCTTGCCCTTTGATTCCATCAATGGGGAGTAAGTCCTGTCTGCAAAGTGGGAAGCAATAGCTAGAGCGGACGACGGGCAGTGTTTGCTCCCAAAGACTATTCTGGTTACTGCGACGGACATTTTTATTTTAAACGTTTTGGCGTTAACGAGCGGTAAAAATTAAACTAATAGAAACTGACCACTTTGGAATTCCCCAGGAAAAACCACCGGAGCGCCTCGACGCGACCGGAGCGAGGACGCCTGCCGCGGTCCGCTTGGGACGCTCGACGGTTTTGCACTCCGTCTCCAAAGTTTGAAGCTCCGCGGAGCGCCACCTCCCCGAGCGGCGACTCGGCCTGTAGCCACCGCCCGCTCTTCTCTCCGGCTCCGCCACCCGTTTTTCCAGCGCAGCCCAAAATCCCGGGGAAGCGAACCCGCGCGCGGCAGATAGGCCGCGACACCAAACCTCCGGCTGTCCAGCTGCGCCGCCCCCGACCGTCGCTGCTGCGCCAACGGGAGCCTCCGGCCGACGCAGTGCCGAGCGCCCGCGACCCCGTCGGCCGCCGGCTCTGCCAGCGGCGCGGTCCGGCGAAATCCGCGACGCTGCCGAGTCTGCGGCGAGTCCGGGGCGTGTTTTTTTAGCGAAGGAAAATGCCGTTTCAAGTCTCAAGTCCAACCTGCAAGGAAAAAGAAAGCCCGCGTAACAAGGCTAGACCCGTTCCTGTCTGTTGCAGAACTTGTACCAGCGCTACATTCTGGACGGGACCGAATGACAAAGCCGAATGACAGCCTGCAGGAATCCTCCTCTCAGAGCTCTCTGGTTGCAAAGGGAATATTGTAGATCACCAGCAGTTGTAAGACACTGAGACTCCTACTTTTCTCCATCTGCCTCCCTCAACAGAAATAAGTCCCAAAGGACAGAAAACACCAGGATAGGGTTGAAACCAAACCGAACCCAAACCAAAAACCAAAAAGCAAAACCAAGGAAAAACCGTCGGGGAAAAGAACCCCAAAGCATCAGGAACTGTACCAAGCACCTTAAGTAACACTGAAGTGACTCGAACCAAAACAAGTGACAAAGCACCTCAGGAGAGGTGCCAGGAAAGACAAATGAGTCCACACAGAGCAACGCCCGTGTCCTTCTGAGAGGACTAGGCAGGTGAGAGAAGGCCCTTTGAAGGCCCGTGGTTCTGAGAAGGCCACTTGTCACGCAGATTGATTCTGGTGCCTGGATGGGAAATGGAGGGGACTGAGGGGCACACAAAGGGGAGGGAGGAACTCGGACAGCTTACGGAGATGCCTGCGGTGCAAAGCCAAAAAGACGGCTGCAGGATGGCTCGGCGTCGGTGCCATCGACCCCCCTCAAAGATGCTGTGACCCCACTTGGGGACGACAACCTCTGGCCCTGGCGCCCCCGGGGCTGGGCGGAGGCAGCAGCGCTGGGCGTAGCTGGTGGCAGGGGGCCCGACGGGGTGGAACGCGTCCCGGCAGGGCCTGGCCAGGCCCAGGAGCACATCTGGTCCTCGCTGAGGGGCTGGAGCCGACGGGGGCCTGAGGAGTACAGGGGTGGCCTGGTGTCCCCGGCCGCAGCTCTTCCCTGCCGTAGCCGCCTGCGCTCCTGTCCGCGCCCGAAGCCCCATGCCCGCAGAGGCAGCTGGGTCTGGAGCTGCCAGCGCCAGCAGCCCCAGAGCAGAATGAGCTCCCTGAGCAGAGGCCGAGGCTCATATACCCCAGGCCCCGCCCCCGGGCAAGTGGTGGGGATGGAGCACAGGGGGGGGCGGTGCCGGTGGGGGGGGGCGGTGGGCAGCAAGGCACGCCAACGGGAGGGTGGGGCATGGGGCAAAAAAGTCACGCCCACGGGGGGGCGATGCTGGGGTGGGGTGCAGAACAACAAAGGCAAAGCCGGGAAGGGGAGGGGGTGGGGGCCGGGCAGGGCACGGCCACTGTCGGCGAGGCCATGGGGGGGGCTGTGCTGGGGCGAGGTGCAAAGCAGCAAGGCACGCCCACGGGGGGGCGGTGCCGGGGCGGGGCGCGGGGAAGCAAGGCACGCCCACGGGGGGGCGGTGCCGGGGCGGGGCGCGGGGAAGCAAGGCACGCCCACGGGGGGGCGGTGCCGGGGCGGGGGCATGGGGAAGCTGGGCACGCCCACGGGGGGGCGGGTACGGGCCGGGGCACGGGGAAGCTGGGCACGCCCACGGGGGATGGTGCCGGGGCGGGGCGCGGCGCGGGGAAGCAAGGCACGCCCACGGGGGGGCGGGGGCGGGGCGGGGCGCGGGGAAGCAAGGCACGCCCACGGGGGGGCGGTGCCGGGGTGGGGCGCGGGGAAGCAGGGCACGCCCACGGGGGGGGCAGTGCCGGGGCGGGGCGCGGGGAAGCAGGGCACGCCCACAGGGGCGGTGCCGGGGCAGAAAAGGCACACCCGGCGGGGGTCGGGGGGGGCAAGCAGGGCACGCCTACAGTGGCCAGTGCCGAAGAACAGCAGCAAGGCACGCTCACGGCGGGGGGGAGGCGCCGGGTGGATTTGGGGCCAGGCACACCCACCCTTGGCAAGGCCACCGAGTTGGGGGTGGCATGGGAAAAACCCCACCTGCCGCCACGGACGGAGGGATGGGGGGGCATAGACAGGTGCAGACGCGGTGCGCAGCCTCACGGCTGCTCGATAGTCTCACCTTCAAGTCCTAGGAAGGGAAATGCGGTCACAAACACTCCTCACAAAAAACAAGTTGCCATCCTGCAGGAAGTTCAGAATTCCGGGAAAATCCAGTGCACCTAGAACAAAACAGCACCAAAACTATCAGTTAAAAAGGCTGTGTGTTTTAAAACCCTCCTGTCACCCCTGAACACCCCGTAGGAAACTGCCGACGTAAAAAAAAAAAAAAAAAAAAAAAAACCAAAAAAACCCAAAAAAAACCCCAAACCCAAGCTGCATCCCAGGGCACTCTCTCCTGTGGGTGCCGCTGGACCCTGCCCAGTCCCACAGCTCTCGCCTCGCACAGAAGGAGCTCCCTGGGCAGAGCCCGGGGCTCAGCTACTCCAGGCCCCCCCGCACCGAACCGGCACTTGGGCATCCTGGAGGACTGCGGGCCCATAGAGCGCAAGTTCGGAGGACTGAGGGGCACTTCCGGCATCATGGAGGACCGCGGGGAAGCGGCGGGAGCCTGCCGGAGCCCCGGAGGAGCTGGTGAGTCCCCCGCGAAACGAGTGCCGACGGCGGCCGCGGCGGCGGCGGCGCCGCCGTCTCGGGGCCGCATCCGCGTCATTTCTCTCCGGAGCTGCGGCCGGTGCTTGGAGGGGGGGGGGGGGGGGGGGGGGGGGGGTGTATGGCGCCGCCATCTTGTGAAGGCTGAGGCTGCTCGCGGCGGGGATGGGGCCTGCGCGGGCAGGAGGGGACAGGCCGCCGCCCCGCCGTGCAGAGCTGCGTTCCTTGCGTGTTTCGGCAGGAATCGCTGTTGACTCGGTCTCGCTCTCCACGGCTTCCGGGCAGCTCCTCCGCTGGCCCTGCCGGTCCGCGGTTAGGCCGGCGCGGGGCACCGGTGACGGGACCTGCGTGCGTGCGTGCGTGCGTGTGTGCGTGAGGGGCTCTTGCGAGAAGAGCCTCACAATAAGCAGGCTCAGCTCCGGGGCGGCACTAGTAAATGGCATGGTCCTCGGGCGCCGTTAATTCGTGCCACGCGTTTGAGCTGGAATTCGAGAGAATAGTCTGTTATTTAAATGGCCCGATTGAAGAGTTGACTGGTACAAAAAGCCGGTGAGCGAACGGCTCACAGCCAGCGAGCGCTCCGTGTACCGCTGCTGAAGGGAGCAGGAGCAAAGCGCAGGCACCGGACTGACACAAGAGGAAAAAGTTAATTACCGTTGGAAATCACGGTTTCGGATTGTGAATTAGGACTCTAATTGGGGGTACGTTCACGACGACCGTTACCCTAAACTGCTCCCGATTGGTATTCTATTTCTGCTTCCTAATGAGAAATTTTTCATCTGATGGTGCTGCGGGGGTATCTTTAATGCATCAGTTTAAGATGGCTAGTGTTGTTAAACGGGCATTCATGATGCCCAGTTAGCGTTCGGTCTGTTTCTAAAATGAAATCTAAGTTTCTGTTCGTCGGATTTAATTGGCGTCGTTTTTTTTCTTTTAGCTCTACTTGGAAGGAATTGGTACCCGTCCCCTCCTCCCCCCCCCAACGGCTATGTTTGAATTTTGGCAGTCATGACTCCCTGTTGGTTTCCTAATTTTCCTTTTATTTTAAATCTAAATCTTTTAGCGTTATGTTGGTTCACCACCGCCCGGGAATTCTTTTAGTACCTACCTTTTAGTACCTACCAAACGTAGCCGTTATTGAACGATTCCTTTTTTTATCTCTCTTTATCTAAAAATCTAAAGCTTCGATTACTCTTTTGGTTCTAAGCAGGAGTCACTGTTGCCTCCCAGCTTACTTACAGCGGTGTGATCGTTTAAGCGTCAGAGCCTCCCAATTAGTTTCCAGTTCAATTTGTTTAGCAGTGGTTATGTTTAAATGGAGCTGTTAACGACTCCCAATTAGTTTTCTGTCTTTATCACTTAAAGAGGGTCTCTAAACTATTAATCTTTTGAATTGCAATACGGACTGGGAATAATTACTGCCTGGTTCATTAAGTAATATCTGCCACTAAATTTAGTCATTACTCAATCCGAGGTAATACTTCTTCTCTTTAGGCGCGCTCTAATATTTTGTGACTTTACCACGAAGCGGATTAGCTAGGACGCGTGATTTTTTTCTTTTCCTGTTAGAGTTGTTTCGCTACAGGTATTACTTGCGGTTAGTGCTCTGTTGTGGATATTCTGCTGCTTGCCCTTTGATTCCATCAATGGGGAGTAAGTCCTGTCTGCAAAGTGGGAAGCAATAGCTAGAGCGGACGACGGGCAGTGTTTGCTCCCAAAGACTATTCTGGTTACTGCGACGGACATTTTTATTTTAAACGTTTTGGCGTTAACGAGCGGTAAAAATTAAACTAATAGAAACTGACCACTTTGGAATTCCCCAGGAAAAACCACCGGAGCGCCTCGACGCGACCGGAGCGAGGACGCCTGCCGCGGTCCGCTTGGGACGCTCGACGGTTTTGCACTCCGTCTCCAAAGTTTGAAGCTCCGCGGAGCGCCACCTCCCCGAGCGGCGACTCGGCCTGTAGCCACCGCCCGCTCTTCTCTCCGGCTCCGCCACCCGTTTTTCCAGCGCAGCCCAAAATCCCGGGGAAGCGAACCCGCGCGCGGCAGATAGGCCGCGACACCAAACCTCCGGCTGTCCAGCTGCGCCGCCCCCGACCGTCACTGCTGCGCCAACGGGAGCCTCCGGCCGACGCAGTGCCGAGCGCCCGCGACCCCGTCGGCCGCCGGCTCTGCCAGCGGCGCGGTCCGGCGAAATCCGCGACGCTGCCGAGTCTGCGGCGAGTCCGGGGCGTGTTTTTTTAGCGAAGGAAAATGCCGTTTCAAGTCTCAAGTCCAACCTGCAAGGAAAAAGAAAGCCCGCGTAACAAGGCTAGACCCGTTCCTGTCTGTTGCAGAACTTGTACCAGCGCTACATTCTGGACGGGACCGAATGACAAAGCCGAATGACAGCCTGCAGGAATCCTCCTCTCAGAGCTCTCTGGTTGCAAAGGGAATATTGTAGATCACCAGCAGTTGTAAGACACTGAGACTCCTACTTTTCTCCATCTGCCTCCCTCAACAGAAATAAGTCCCAAAGGACAGAAAACACCAGGATAGGGTTGAAACCAAACCGAACCCAAACCAAAAACCAAAAAGCAAAACCAAGGAAAAACCGTCGGGGAAAAGAACCCCAAAGCATCAGGAACTGTACCAAGCACCTTAAGTAACACTGAAGTGACTCGAACCAAAACAAGTGACAAAGCACCTCAGGAGAGGTGCCAGGAAAGACAAATGAGTCCACACAGAGCAACGCCCGTGTCCTTCTGAGAGGACTAGGCAGGTGAGAGAAGGCCCTTTGAAGGCCCGTGGTTCTGAGAAGGCCACTTGTCACGCAGATTGATTCTGGTGCCTGGATGGGAAATGGAGGGGACTGAGGGGCACACAAAGGGGAGGGAGGAACTCGGACAGCTTACGGAGATGCCTGCGGTGCAAAGCCAAAAAGACGGCTGCAGGATGGCTCGGCGTCGGTGCCATCGACCCCCCTCAAAGATGCTGTGACCCCACTTGGGGACGACAACCTCTGGCCCTGGCGCCCCCGGGGCTGGGCGGAGGCAGCAGCGCTGGGCGTAGCTGGTGGCAGGGGGCCCGACGGGGTGGAACGCGTCCCGGCAGGGCCTGGCCAGGCCCAGGAGCACATCTGGTCCTCGCTGAGGGGCTGGAGCCGACGGGGGCCTGAGGAGTACAGGGGTGGCCTGGTGTCCCCGGCCGCAGCTCTTCCCTGCCGTAGCCGCCTGCGCTCCTGTCCGCGCCCGAAGCCCCATGCCCGCAGAGGCAGCTGGGTCTGGAGCTGCCAGCGCCAGCAGCCCCAGAGCAGAATGAGCTCCCTGAGCAGAGGCCGAGGCTCATATACCCCAGGCCCCGCCCCCGGGCAAGTGGTGGGGATGGAGCACAGGGGGGGGCGGTGCCGGTGGGGGGGGGCGGTGGGCAGCAAGGCACGCCAACGGGAGGGTGGGGCATGGGGCAAAAAAGTCACGCCCACGGGGGGGCGATGCTGGGGTGGGGTGCAGAACAACAAAGGCAAAGCCGGGAAGGGGAGGGGGTGGGGGCCGGGCAGGGCACGGCCACTGTCGGCGAGGCCATGGGGGGGGCTGTGCTGGGGCGAGGTGCAAAGCAGCAAGGCACGCCCACGGGGGGGCGGTGCCGGGGCGGGGCGCGGGGAAGCAAGGCACGCCCACGGGGGGGCGGTGCCGGGGCGGGGCGCGGGGAAGCAAGGCACGCCCACGGGGGGGCGGTGCCGGGGCGGGGGCATGGGGAAGCTGGGCACGCCCACGGGGGGGCGGGTACGGGCCGGGGCACGGGGAAGCTGGGCACGCCCACGGGGGATGGTGCCGGGGCGGGGCGCGGCGCGGGGAAGCAAGGCACGCCCACGGGGGGGCGGGGGCGGGGCGGGGCGCGGGGAAGCAAGGCACGCCCACGGGGGGGCGGTGCCGGGGTGGGGCGCGGGGAAGCAGGGCACGCCCACGGGGGGGGCAGTGCCGGGGCGGGGCGCGGGGAAGCAGGGCACGCCCACAGGGGCGGTGCCGGGGCAGAAAAGGCACACCCGGCGGGGGTCGGGGGGGGCAAGCAGGGCACGCCTACAGTGGCCAGTGCCGAAGAACAGCAGCAAGGCACGCTCACGGCGGGGGGGAGGCGCCGGGTGGATTTGGGGCCAGGCACACCCACCCTTGGCAAGGCCACCGAGTTGGGGGTGGCATGGGAAAAACCCCACCTGCCGCCACGGACGGAGGGATGGGGGGGCATAGACAGGTGCAGACGCGGTGCGCAGCCTCACGGCTGCTCGATAGTCTCACCTTCAAGTCCTAGGAAGGGAAATGCGGTCACAAACACTCCTCACAAAAAACAAGTTGCCATCCTGCAGGAAGTTCAGAATTCCGGGAAAATCCAGTGCACCTAGAACAAAACAGCACCAAAACTATCAGTTAAAAAGGCTGTGTGTTTTAAAACCCTCCTGTCACCCCTGAACACCCCGTAGGAAACTGCCGACGTAAAAAAAAAAAAAAAAAAACAAAAACCAAAAAAACCCAAAAAAAACCCCAAACCCAAGCTGCATCCCAGGGCACTCTCTCCTGTGGGTGCCGCTGGACCCTGCCCAGTCCCACAGCTCTCGCCTCGCACAGAAGGAGCTCCCTGGGCAGAGCCCGGGGCTCAGCTACTCCAGGCCCCCCCGCACCGAACCGGCACTTGGGCATCCTGGAGGACTGCGGGCCCATAGAGCGCAAGTTCGGAGGACTGAGGGGCACTTCCGGCATCATGGAGGACCGCGGGGAAGCGGCGGGAGCCTGCCGGAGCCCCGGAGGAGCCGGTGAGTCCCCCGCGAAACGAGTGCCGACGGCGGCCGCGGCGGCGGCGGCGCCGCCGTCTCGGGGCCGCATCCGCGTCATTTCTCTCCGGAGCTGCGGCCGGTGCTTGGAGGGGGGGGGGGGGGGGGGGGGGGGTATGGCGCCGCCATCTTGTGAAGGCTGAGGCTGCTCGCGGCGGGGATGGGGCCTGCGCGGGCAGGAGGGGACAGGCCGCCGCCCCGCCGTGCAGAGCTGCGTTCCTTGCGTGTTTCGGCAGGAATCGCTGTTGACTCGGTCTCGCTCTCCACGGCTTCCGGGCAGCTCCTCCGCCGGCCCTGCCGGTCCGCGGTTAGGCCGGCGCGGGGCACCGGTGACGGGACCTGCGTGCGTGCGTGCGTGCGTGTGTGCGTGAGGGGCTCTTGCGAGAAGAGCCTCACAATAAGCAGGCTCAGCTCCGGGGCGGCACTAGTAAATGGCATGGTCCTCGGGCGCCGTTAATTCGTGCCACGCGTTTGAGCTGGAATTCGAGAGAATAGTCTGTTATTTAAATGGCCCGATTGAAGAGTTGACTGGTACAAAAAGCCGGTGAGCGAACGGCTCACAGCCAGCGAGCGCTCCGTGTACCGCTGCTGAAGGGAGCAGGAGCAAAGCGCAGGCACCGGACTGACACAAGAGGAAAAAGTTAATTACCGTTGGAAATCACGGTTTCGGATTGTGAATTAGGACTCTAATTGGGGGTACGTTCACGACGACCGTTACCCTAAACTGCTCCCGATTGGTATTCTATTTCTGCTTCCTAATGAGAAATTTTTCATCTGATGGTGCTGCGGGGGTATCTTTAATGCATCAGTTTAAGATGGCTAGTGTTGTTAAACGGGCATTCATGATGCCCAGTTAGCGTTCGGTCTGTTTCTAAAATGAAATCTAAGTTTCTGTTCGTCGGATTTAATTGGCGTCGTTTTTTTTCTTTTAGCTCTACTTGGAAGGAATTGGTACCCGTCCCCTCCTCCCCCCCCCAACGGCTATGTTTGAATTTTGGCAGTCGTGACTCCCTGTTGGTTTCCTAATTTTCCTTTTATTTTAAATCTAAATCTTTTAGCGTTATGTTGGTTCACCACCGCCCGGGAATTCTTTTAGTACCTACCTTTTAGTACCTACCAAACGTAGCCGTTATTGAACGATTCCTTTTTTTATTTCTCTTTATCTAAAAATCTAAAGCTTCGATTACTCTTTTGGTTCTAAGCAGGAGTCACTGTTGCCTCCCAGCTTACTTACAGCGGTGTGATCGTTTAAGCGTCAGAGCCTCCCAATTAGTTTCCAGTTCAATTTGTTTAGCAGTGGTTATGTTTAAATGGAGCTGTTAACGACTCCCAATTAGTTTTCTGTCTTTATCACTTAAAGAGGGTCTCTAAACTATTAATCTTTTGAATTGCAATACGGACTGGGAATAATTACTGCCTGGTTCATTAAGTAATATCTGCCACTAAATTTAGTCATTACTCAATCCGAGGTAATACTTCTTCTCTTTAGGCGCGCTCTAATATTTTGTGACTTTACCACGAAGCGGATTAGCTAGGACGCGTGATTTTTTTCTTTTCCTGTTAGAGTTGTTTCGCTACAGGTATTACTTGCGGTTAGTGCTCTGTTGTGGATATTCTGCTGCTTGCCCTTTGATTCCATCAATGGGGAGTAAGTCCTGTCTGCAAAGTGGGAAGCAATAGCTAGAGCGGACGACGGGCAGTGTTTGCTCCCAAAGACTATTCTGGTTACTGCGACGGACATTTTTATTTTAAACGTTTTGGCGTTAACGAGCGGTAAAAATTAAACTAATAGAAACTGACCACTTTGGAATTCCCCAGGAAAAACCACCGGAGCGCCTCGACGCGACCGGAGCGAGGACGCCTGCCGCGGTCCGCTTGGGACGCTCGACGGTTTTGCACTCCGTCTCCAAAGTTTGAAGCTCCGCGGAGCGCCACCTCCCCGAGCGGCGACTCGGCCTGTAGCCACCGCCCGCTCTTCTCTCCGGCTCCGCCACCCGTTTTTCCAGCGCAGCCCAAAATCCCGGGGAAGCGAACCCGCGCGCGGCAGATAGGCCGCGACACCAAACCTCCGGCTGTCCAGCTGCGCCGCCCCCGACCGTCGCTGCTGCGCCAACGGGAGCCTCCGGCCGACGCAGTGCCGAGCGCCCGCGACCCCGTCGGCCGCCGGCTCTGCCAGCGGCGCGGTCCGGCGAAATCCGCGACGCTGCCGAGTCTGCGGCGAGTCCGGGGCGTGTTTTTTTAGCGAAGGAAAATGCCGTTTCAAGTCTCAAGTCCAACCTGCAAGGAAAAAGAAAGCCCGCGTAACAAGGCTAGACCCGTTCCTGTCTGTTGCAGAACTTGTACCAGCGCTACATTCTGGACGGGACCGAATGACAAAGCCGAATGACAGCCTGCAGGAATCCTCCTCTCAGAGCTCTCTGGTTGCAAAGGGAATATTGTAGATCACCAGCAGTTGTAAGACACTGAGACTCCTACTTTTCTCCATCTGCCTCCCTCAACAGAAATAAGTCCCAAAGGACAGAAAACACCAGGATAGGGTTGAAACCAAACCGAACCCAAACCAAAAACCAAAAAGCAAAACCAAGGAAAAACCGTCGGGGAAAAGAACCCCAAAGCATCAGGAACTGTACCAAGCACCTTAAGTAACACTGAAGTGACTCGAACCAAAACAAGTGACAAAGCACCTCAGGAGAGGTGCCAGGAAAGACAAATGAGTCCACACAGAGCAACGCCCGTGTCCTTCTGAGAGGACTAGGCAGGTGAGAGAAGGCCCTTTGAAGGCCCGTGGTTCTGAGAAGGCCACTTGTCACGCAGATTGATTCTGGTGCCTGGATGGGAAATGGAGGGGACTGAGGGGCACACAAAGGGGAGGGAGGAACTCGGACAGCTTACGGAGATGCCTGCGGTGCAAAGCCAAAAAGACGGCTGCAGGATGGCTCGGCGTCGGTGCCATCGACCCCCCTCAAAGATGCTGTGACCCCACTTGGGGACGACAACCTCTGGCCCTGGCGCCCCCGGGGCTGGGCGGAGGCAGCAGCGCTGGGCGTAGCTGGTGGCAGGGGGCCCGACGGGGTGGAACGCGTCCCGGCAGGGCCTGGCCAGGCCCAGGAGCACATCTGGTCCTCGCTGAGGGGCTGGAGCCGACGGGGGCCTGAGGAGTACAGGGGTGGCCTGGTGTCCCCGGCCGCAGCTCTTCCCTGCCGTAGCCGCCTGCGCTCCTGTCCGCGCCCGAAGCCCCATGCCCGCAGAGGCAGCTGGGTCTGGAGCTGCCAGCGCCAGCAGCCCCAGAGCAGAATGAGCTCCCTGAGCAGAGGCCGAGGCTCATATACCCCAGGCCCCGCCCCCGGGCAAGTGGTGGGGATGGAGCACAGGGGGGGGCGGTGCCGGTGGGGGGGGGCGGTGGGCAGCAAGGCACGCCAACGGGAGGGTGGGGCATGGGGCAAAAAAGTCACGCCCACGGGGGGGCGATGCTGGGGTGGGGTGCAGAACAACAAAGGCAAAGCCGGGAAGGGGAGGGGGTGGGGGCCGGGCAGGGCACGGCCACTGTCGGCGAGGCCATGGGGGGGGCTGTGCTGGGGCGAGGTGCAAAGCAGCAAGGCACGCCCACGGGGGGGCGGTGCCGGGGCGGGGCGCGGGGAAGCAAGGCACGCCCACGGGGGGGCGGTGCCGGGGCGGGGCGCGGGGAAGCAAGGCACGCCCACGGGGGGGCGGTGCCGGGGCGGGGGCATGGGGAAGCTGGGCACGCCCACGGGGGGGCGGGTACGGGCCGGGGCACGGGGAAGCTGGGCACGCCCACGGGGGATGGTGCCGGGGCGGGGCGCGGCGCGGGGAAGCAAGGCACGCCCACGGGGGGGCGGGGGCGGGGCGGGGCGCGGGGAAGCAAGGCACGCCCACGGGGGGGCGGTGCCGGGGTGGGGCGCGGGGAAGCAGGGCACGCCCACGGGGGGGGCAGTGCCGGGGCGGGGCGCGGGGAAGCAGGGCACGCCCACAGGGGCGGTGCCGGGGCAGAAAAGGCACACCCGGCGGGGGTCGGGGGGGGCAAGCAGGGCACGCCTACAGTGGCCAGTGCCGAAGAACAGCAGCAAGGCACGCTCACGGCGGGGGGGAGGCGCCGGGTGGATTTGGGGCCAGGCACACCCACCCTTGGCAAGGCCACCGAGTTGGGGGTGGCATGGGAAAAACCCCACCTGCCGCCACGGACGGAGGGATGGGGGGGCATAGACAGGTGCAGACGCGGTGCGCAGCCTCACGGCTGCTCGATAGTCTCACCTTCAAGTCCTAGGAAGGGAAATGCGGTCACAAACACTCCTCACAAAAAACAAGTTGCCATCCTGCAGGAAGTTCAGAATTCCGGGAAAATCCAGTGCACCTAGAACAAAACAGCACCAAAACTATCAGTTAAAAAGGCTGTGTGTTTTAAAACCCTCCTGTCACCCCTGAACACCCCGTAGGAAACTGCCGACGTAAAAAAAAAAAAAAAAAAACAAAAACCAAAAAAACCCAAAAAAAACCCCAAACCCAAGCTGCATCCCAGGGCACTCTCTCCTGTGGGTGCCGCTGGACCCTGCCCAGTCCCACAGCTCTCGCCTCGCACAGAAGGAGCTCCCTGGGCAGAGCCCGGGGCTCAGCTACTCCAGGCCCCCCCGCACCGAACCGGCACTTGGGCATCCTGGAGGACTGCGGGCCCATAGAGCGCAAGTTCGGAGGACTGAGGGGCACTTCCGGCATCATGGAGGACCGCGGGGAAGCGGCGGGAGCCTGCCGGAGCCCCGGAGGAGCCGGTGAGTCCCCCGCGAAACGAGTGCCGACGGCGGCCGCGGCGGCGGCGGCGCCGCCGTCTCGGGGCCGCATCCGCGTCATTTCTCTCCGGAGCTGCGGCCGGTGCTTGGAGGGGGGGGGGGGGGGTGTATGGCGCCGCCATCTTGTGAAGGCTGAGGCTGCTCGCGGCGGGGATGGGGCCTGCGCGGGCAGGAGGGGACAGGCCGCCGCCCCGCCGTGCAGAGCTGCGTTCCTTGCGTGTTTCGGCAGGAATCGCTGTTGACTCGGTCTCGCTCTCCACGGCTTCCGGGCAGCTCCTCCGCCGGCCCTGCCGGTCCGCGGTTAGGCCGGCGCGGGGCACCGGTGACGGGACCTGCGTGCGTGCGTGCGTGCGTGCGTGCGTGCGTGAGGGGCTCTTGCGAGAAGAGCCTCACAATAAGCAGGCTCAGCTCCGGGGCGGCACTAGTAAATGGCATGGTCCTCGGGCGCCGTTAATTCGTGCCACGCGTTTGAGCTGGAATTCGAGAGAATAGTCTGTTATTTAAATGGCCCGATTGAAGAGTTGACTGGTACAAAAAGCCGGTGAGCGAACGGCTCACAGCCAGCGAGCGCTCCGTGTACCGCTGCTGAAGGGAGCAGGAGCAAAGCGCAGGCACCGGACTGACACAAGAGGAAAAAGTTAATTACCGTTGGAAATCACGGTTTCGGATTGTGAATTAGGACTCTAATTGGGGGTACGTTCACGACGACCGTTACCCTAAACTGCTTCCGATTGGTATTCTATTTCTGCTTCCTAATGAGAAATTTTTCATCTGATGGTGCTGCGGGGGTATCTTTAATGCATCAGTTTAAGATGGCTAGTGTTGTTAAACGGGCATTCATGATGCCCAGTTAGCGTTCGGTCTGTTTCTAAAATGAAATCTAAGTTTCTGTTCGTCGGATTTAATTGGCGTCGTTTTTTTTCTTTTAGCTCTACTTGGAAGGAATTGGTACCCGTCCCCTCCTCCCCCCCCCAACGGCTATGTTTGAATTTTGGCAGTCGTGACTCCCTGTTGGTTTCCTAATTTTCCTTTTATTTTAAATCTAAATCTTTTAGCGTTATGTTGGTTCACCACCGCCCGGGAATTCTTTTAGTACCTACCTTTTAGTACCTACCAAACGTAGCCGTTATTGAACGATTCCTTTTTTTATTTCTCTTTATCTAAAAATCTAAAGCTTCGATTACTCTTTTGGTTCTAAGCAGGAGTCACTGTTGCCTCCCAGCTTACTTACAGCGGTGTGATCGTTTAAGCGTCAGAGCCTCCCAATTAGTTTCCAGTTCAATTTGTTTAGCAGTGGTTATGTTTAAATGGAGCTGTTAACGACTCCCAATTAGTTTTCTGTCTTTATCACTTAAAGAGGGTCTCTAAACTATTAATCTTTTGAATTGCAATACGGACTGGGAATAATTACTGCCTGGTTCATTAAGTAATATCTGCCACTAAATTTAGTCATTACTCAATCCGAGGTAATACTTCTTCTCTTTAGGCGCGCTCTAATATTTTGTGACTTTACCACGAAGCGGATTAGCTAGGACGCGTGATTTTTTTCTTTTCCTGTTAGAGTTGTTTCGCTACAGGTATTACTTGCGGTTAGTGCTCTGTTGTGGATATTCTGCTGCTTGCCCTTTGATTCCATCAATGGGGAGTAAGTCCTGTCTGCAAAGTGGGAAGCAATAGCTAGAGCGGACGACGGGCAGTGTTTGCTCCCAAAGACTATTCTGGTTACTGCGACGGACATTTTTATTTTAAACGTTTTGGCGTTAACGAGCGGTAAAAATTAAACTAATAGAAACTGACCACTTTGGAATTCCCCAGGAAAAACCACCGGAGCGCCTCGACGCGACCGGAGCGAGGACGCCTGCCGCGGTCCGCTTGGGACGCTCGACGGTTTTGCACTCCGTCTCCAAAGTTTGAAGCTCCGCGGAGCGCCACCTCCCCGAGCGGCGACTCGGCCTGTAGCCACCGCCCGCTCTTCTCTCCGGCTCCGCCACCCGTTTTTCCAGCGCAGCCCAAAATCCCGGGGAAGCGAACCCGCGCGCGGCAGATAGGCCGCGACACCAAACCTCCGGCTGTCCAGCTGCGCCGCCCCCGACCGTCGCTGCTGCGCCAACGGGAGCCTCCGGCCGACGCAGTGCCGAGCGCCCGCGACCCCGTCGGCCGCCGGCTCTGCCAGCGGCGCGGTCCGGCGAAATCCGCGACGCTGCCGAGTCTGCGGCGAGTCCGGGGCGTGTTTTTTTAGCGAAGGAAAATGCCGTTTCAAGTCTCAAGTCCAACCTGCAAGGAAAAAGAAAGCCCGCGTAACAAGGCTAGACCCGTTCCTGTCTGTTGCAGAACTTGTACCAGCGCTACATTCTGGACGGGACCGAATGACAAAGCCGAATGACAGCCTGCAGGAATCCTCCTCTCAGAGCTCTCTGGTTGCAAAGGGAATATTGTAGATCACCAGCAGTTGTAAGACACTGAGACTCCTACTTTTCTCCATCTGCCTCCCTCAACAGAAATAAGTCCCAAAGGACAGAAAACACCAGGATAGGGTTGAAACCAAACCGAACCCAAACCAAAAACCAAAAAGCAAAACCAAGGAAAAACCGTCGGGGAAAAGAACCCCAAAGCATCAGGAACTGTACCAAGCACCTTAAGTAACACTGAAGTGACTCGAACCAAAACAAGTGACAAAGCACCTCAGGAGAGGTGCCAGGAAAGACAAATGAGTCCACACAGAGCAACGCCCGTGTCCTTCTGAGAGGACTAGGCAGGTGAGAGAAGGCCCTTTGAAGGCCCGTGGTTCTGAGAAGGCCACTTGTCACGCAGATTGATTCTGGTGCCTGGATGGGAAATGGAGGGGACTGAGGGGCACACAAAGGGGAGGGAGGAACTCGGACAGCTTACGGAGATGCCTGCGGTGCAAAGCCAAAAAGACGGCTGCAGGATGGCTCGGCGTCGGTGCCATCGACCCCCCTCAAAGATGCTGTGACCCCACTTGGGGACGACAACCTCTGGCCCTGGCGCCCCCGGGGCTGGGCGGAGGCAGCAGCGCTGGGCGTAGCTGGTGGCAGGGGGCCCGACGGGGTGGAACGCGTCCCGGCAGGGCCTGGCCAGGCCCAGGAGCACATCTGGTCCTCGCTGAGGGGCTGGAGCCGACGGGGGCCTGAGGAGTACAGGGGTGGCCTGGTGTCCCCGGCCGCAGCTCTTCCCTGCCGTAGCCGCCTGCGCTCCTGTCCGCGCCCGAAGCCCCATGCCCGCAGAGGCAGCTGGGTCTGGAGCTGCCAGCGCCAGCAGCCCCAGAGCAGAATGAGCTCCCTGAGCAGAGGCCGAGGCTCATATACCCCAGGCCCCGCCCCCGGGCAAGTGGTGGGGATGGAGCACAGGGGGGGGCGGTGCCGGTGGGGGGGGGCGGTGGGCAGCAAGGCACGCCAACGGGAGGGTGGGGCATGGGGCAAAAAAGTCACGCCCACGGGGGGGCGATGCTGGGGTGGGGTGCAGAACAACAAAGGCAAAGCCGGGAAGGGGAGGGGGTGGGGGCCGGGCAGGGCACGGCCACTGTCGGCGAGGCCATGGGGGGGGCTGTGCTGGGGCGAGGTGCAAAGCAGCAAGGCACGCCCACGGGGGGGCGGTGCCGGGGCGGGGCGCGGGGAAGCAAGGCACGCCCACGGGGGGGCGGTGCCGGGGCGGGGCGCGGGGAAGCAAGGCACGCCCACGGGGGGGCGGTGCCGGGGCGGGGGCATGGGGAAGCTGGGCACGCCCACGGGGGGGCGGGTACGGGCCGGGGCACGGGGAAGCTGGGCACGCCCACGGGGGATGGTGCCGGGGCGGGGCGCGGCGCGGGGAAGCAAGGCACGCCCACGGGGGGGCGGGGGCGGGGCGGGGCGCGGGGAAGCAAGGCACGCCCACGGGGGGGCGGTGCCGGGGTGGGGCGCGGGGAAGCAGGGCACGCCCACGGGGGGGGCAGTGCCGGGGCGGGGCGCGGGGAAGCAGGGCACGCCCACAGGGGCGGTGCCGGGGCAGAAAAGGCACACCCGGCGGGGGTCGGGGGGGGCAAGCAGGGCACGCCTACAGTGGCCAGTGCCGAAGAACAGCAGCAAGGCACGCTCACGGCGGGGGGGAGGCGCCGGGTGGATTTGGGGCCAGGCACACCCACCCTTGGCAAGGCCACCGAGTTGGGGGTGGCATGGGAAAAACCCCACCTGCCGCCACGGACGGAGGGATGGGGGGGCATAGACAGGTGCAGACGCGGTGCGCAGCCTCACGGCTGCTCGATAGTCTCACCTTCAAGTCCTAGGAAGGGAAATGCGGTCACAAACACTCCTCACAAAAAACAAGTTGCCATCCTGCAGGAAGTTCAGAATTCCGGGAAAATCCAGTGCACCTAGAACAAAACAGCACCAAAACTATCAGTTAAAAAGGCTGTGTGTTTTAAAACCCTCCTGTCACCCCTGAACACCCCGTAGGAAACTGCCGACGTAAAAAAAAAAAAAAAAAAACAAAAACCAAAAAAACCCAAAAAAAACCCCAAACCCAAGCTGCATCCCAGGGCACTCTCTCCTGTGGGTGCCGCTGGACCCTGCCCAGTCCCACAGCTCTCGCCTCGCACAGAAGGAGCTCCCTGGGCAGAGCCCGGGGCTCAGCTACTCCAGGCCCCCCCGCACCGAACCGGCACTTGGGCATCCTGGAGGACTGCGGGCCCATAGAGCGCAAGTTCGGAGGACTGAGGGGCACTTCCGGCATCATGGAGGACCGCGGGGAAGCGGCGGGAGCCTGCCGGAGCCCCGGAGGAGCCGGTGAGTCCCCCGCGAAACGAGTGCCGACGGCGGCCGCGGCGGCGCCGCCGTCTCGGGGCCGCATCCGCGTCATTTCTCTCCGGAGCTGCGGCCGGTGCTTGGAGGGGGGGGGGGGGGGGGGGGGGTATGGCGCCGCCATCTTGTGAAGGCTGAGGCTGCTCGCGGCGGGGATGGGGCCTGCGCGGGCAGGAGGGGACAGGCCGCCGCCCCGCCGTGCAGAGCTGCGTTCCTTGCGTGTTTCGGCAGGAATCGCTGTTGACTCGGTCTCGCTCTCCACGGCTTCCGGGCAGCTCCTCCGCCGGCCCTGCCGGTCCGCGGTTAGGCCGGCGCGGGGCACCGGTGACGGGACCTGCGTGCGTGCGTGCGTGCGTGCGTGAGGGGCTCTTGCGAGAAGAGCCTCACAATAAGCAGGCTCAGCTCCGGGGCGGCACTAGTAAATGGCATGGTCCTCGGGCGCCGTTAATTCGTGCCACGCGTTTGAGCTGGAATTCGAGAGAATAGTCTGTTATTTAAATGGCCCGATTGAAGAGTTGACTGGTACAAAAAGCCGGTGAGCGAACGGCTCACAGCCAGCGAGCGCTCCGTGTACCGCTGCTGAAGGGAGCAGGAGCAAAGCGCAGGCACCGGACTGACACAAGAGGAAAAAGTTAATTACCGTTGGAAATCACGGTTTCGGATTGTGAATTAGGACTCTAATTAGGGGTACGTTCACGACGACCGTTACCCTAAACTGCTTCCGATTGGTATTCTATTTCTGCTTCCTAATGAGAAATTTTTCATCTGATGGTGCTGCGGGGGTATCTTTAATGCATCAGTTTAAGATGGCTAGTGTTGTTAAACGGGCATTCATGATGCCCAGTTAGCGTTCGGTCTGTTTCTAAAATGAAATCTAAGTTTCTGTTCGTCGGATTTAATTGGCGTCGTTTTTTTTCTTTTAGCTCTACTTGGAAGGAATTGGTACCCGTCCCCTCCTCCCCCCCCCAACGGCTATGTTTGAATTTTGGCAGTCGTGACTCCCTGTTGGTTTCCTAATTTTCCTTTTATTTTAAATCTAAATCTTTTAGCGTTATGTTGGTTCACCACCGCCCGGGAATTCTTTTAGTACCTACCTTTTAGTACCTACCAAACGTAGCCGTTATTGAACGATTCCTTTTTTTATTTCTCTTTATCTAAAAATCTAAAGCTTCGATTACTCTTTTGGTTCTAAGCAGGAGTCACTGTTGCCTCCCAGCTTACTTACAGCGGTGTGATCGTTTAAGCGTCAGAGCCTCCCAATTAGTTTCCAGTTCAATTTGTTTAGCAGTGGTTATGTTTAAATGGAGCTGTTAACGACTCCCAATTAGTTTTCTGTCTTTATCACTTAAAGAGGGTCTCTAAACTATTAATCTTTTGAATTGCAATACGGACTGGGAATAATTACTGCCTGGTTCATTAAGTAATATCTGCCACTAAATTTAGTCATTACTCAATCCGAGGTAATACTTCTTCTCTTTAGGCGCGCTCTAATATTTTGTGACTTTACCACGAAGCGGATTAGCTAGGACGCGTGATTTTTTTCTTTTCCTGTTAGAGTTGTTTCGCTACAGGTATTACTTGCGGTTAGTGCTCTGTTGTGGATATTCTGCTGCTTGCCCTTTGATTCCATCAATGGGGAGTAAGTCCTGTCTGCAAAGTGGGAAGCAATAGCTAGAGCGGACGACGGGCAGTGTTTGCTCCCAAAGACTATTCTGGTTACTGCGACGGACATTTTTATTTTAAACGTTTTGGCGTTAACGAGCGGTAAAAATTAAACTAATAGAAACTGACCACTTTGGAATTCCCCAGGAAAAACCACCGGAGCGCCTCGACGCGACCGGAGCAAGGACGCCTGCCGCGGTCCGCTTGGGACGCTCGACGGTTTTGCACTCCGTCTCCAAAGTTTGAAGCTCCGCGGAGCGCCACCTCCCCGAGCGGCGACTCGGCCTGTAGCCACCGCCCGCTCTTCTCTCCGGCTCCGCCACCCGTTTTTCCAGCGCAGCCCAAAATCCCGGGGAAGCGAACCCGCGCGCGGCAGATAGGCCGCGACACCAAACCTCCGGCTGTCCAGCTGCGCCGCCCCCGACCGTCGCTGCTGCGCCAACGGGAGCCTCCGGCCGACGCAGTGCCGAGCGCCCGCGACCCCGTCGGCCGCCGGCTCTGCCAGCGGCGCGGTCCGGCGAAATCCGCGACGCTGCCGAGTCTGCGGCGAGTCCGGGGCGTGTTTTTTTAGCGAAGGAAAATGCCGTTTCAAGTCTCAAGTCCAACCTGCAAGGAAAAAGAAAGCCCGCGTAACAAGGCTAGACCCGTTCCTGTCTGTTGCAGAACTTGTACCAGCGCTACATTCTGGACGGGACCGAATGACAAAGCCGAATGACAGCCTGCAGGAATCCTCCTCTCAGAGCTCTCTGGTTGCAAAGGGAATATTGTAGATCACCAGCAGTTGTAAGACACTGAGACTCCTACTTTTCTCCATCTGCCTCCCTCAACAGAAATAAGTCCCAAAGGACAGAAAACACCAGGATAGGGTTGAAACCAAACCGAACCCAAACCAAAAACCAAAAAGCAAAACCAAGGAAAAACCGTCGGGGAAAAGAACCCCAAAGCATCAGGAACTGTACCAAGCACCTTAAGTAACACTGAAGTGACTCGAACCAAAACAAGTGACAAAGCACCTCAGGAGAGGTGCCAGGAAAGACAAATGAGTCCACACAGAGCAACGCCCGTGTCCTTCTGAGAGGACTAGGCAGGTGAGAGAAGGCCCTTTGAAGGCCCGTGGTTCTGAGAAGGCCACTTGTCACGCAGATTGATTCTGGTGCCTGGATGGGAAATGGAGGGGACTGAGGGGCACACAAAGGGGAGGGAGGAACTCGGACAGCTTACGGAGATGCCTGCGGTGCAAAGCCAAAAAGACGGCTGCAGGATGGCTCGGCGTCGGTGCCATCGACCCCCCTCAAAGATGCTGTGACCCCACTTGGGGACGACAACCTCTGGCCCTGGCGCCCCCGGGAGGCGGAGGCAGCAGCGCTGGGCGTAGCTGGTGGCAGGGGGCCCGACGGGGTGGAACGCGTCCCGGCAGGGCCTGGCCAGGCCCAGGAGCACATCTGGTCCTCGCTGAGGGGCTGGAGCCGACGGGGGCCTGAGGAGTACAGGGGTGGCCTGGTGTCCCCGGCCGCAGCTCTTCCCTGCCGTAGCCGCCTGCGCTCCTGTCCGCGCCCGAAGCCCCATGCCCGCAGAGGCAGCTGGGTCTGGAGCTGCCAGCGCCAGCAGCCCCAGAGCAGAATGAGCTCCCTGAGCAGAGGCCGAGGCTCATATACCCCAGGCCCCGCCCCCGGGCAAGTGGTGGGGATGGAGCACAGGGGGGGGCGGTGCCGGTGGGGGGGGGCGGTGGGCAGCAAGGCACGCCAACGGGAGGGTGGGGCATGGGGCAAAAAAGTCACGCCCACGGGGGGGCGATGCTGGGGTGGGGTGCAGAACAACAAAGGCAAAGACGGGAAGGGGAGGGGGTGGGGGCCGGGCAGGGCACGGCCACTGTCGGCGAGGCCATGGGGGGGGCTGTGCTGGGGCGAGGTGCAAAGCAGCAAGGCACGCCCACGGGGGGGCGGTGCCGGGGCGGGGCGCGGGGAAGCAAGGCACGCCCACGGGGGGGCGGTGCCGGGGCGGGGCGCGGGGAAGCAAGGCACGCCCACGGGGGGGCGGTGCCGGGGCGGGGGCATGGGGAAGCTGGGCACGCCCACGGGGGGGCGGGTACGGGCCGGGGCACGGGGAAGCTGGGCACGCCCACGGGGGATGGTGCCGGGGCGGGGCGCGGCGCGGGGAAGCAAGGCACGCCCACGGGGGGGCGGGGGCGGGGCGGGGCGCGGGGAAGCAAGGCACGCCCACGGGGGGGCGGTGCCGGGGTGGGGCGCGGGGAAGCAGGGCACGCCCACGGGGGGGGCAGTGCCGGGGCGGGGCGCGGGGAAGCAGGGCACGCCCACAGGGGCGGTGCCGGGGCAGAAAAGGCACACCCGGCGGGGGTCGGGGGGGGCAAGCAGGGCACGCCTACAGTGGCCAGTGCCGAAGAACAGCAGCAAGGCACGCTCACGGCGGGGGGGAGGCGCCGGGTGGATTTGGGGCCAGGCACACCCACCCTTGGCAAGGCCACCGAGTTGGGGGTGGCATGGGAAAAACCCCACCTGCCGCCACGGACGGAGGGATGGGGGGGCATAGACAGGTGCAGACGCGGTGCGCAGCCTCACGGCTGCTCGATAGTCTCACCTTCAAGTCCTAGGAAGGGAAATGCGGTCACAAACACTCCTCACAAAAAACAAGTTGCCATCCTGCAGGAAGTTCAGAATTCCGGGAAAATCCAGTGCACCTAGAACAAAACAGCACCAAAACTATCAGTTAAAAAGGCTGTGTGTTTTAAAACCCTCCTGTCACCCCTGAACACCCCGTAGGAAACTGCCGACGTAAAAAAAAAAAAAAAAAAACAAAAACCAAAAAAACCCAAAAAAAACCCCAAACCCAAGCTGCATCCCAGGGCACTCTCTCCTGTGGGTGCCGCTGGACCCTGCCCAGTCCCACAGCTCTCGCCTCGCACAGAAGGAGCTCCCTGGGCAGAGCCCGGGGCTCAGCTACTCCAGGCCCCCCCGCACCGAACCGGCACTTGGGCATCCTGGAGGACTGCGGGCCCATAGAGCGCAAGTTCGGAGGACTGAGGGGCACTTCCGGCATCATGGAGGACCGCGGGGAAGCGGCGGGAGCCTGCCGGAGCCCCGGAGGAGCCGGTGAGTCCCCCGCGAAACGAGTGCCGACGGCGGCCGCGGCGGCGGCGGCGCCGCCGTCTCGGGGCCGCATCCGCGTCATTTCTCTCCGGAGCTGCGGCCGGTGCTTGGAGGGGGGGGGGGGGGGGGGGTATGGCGCCGCCATCTTGTGAAGGCTGAGGCTGCTCGCGGCGGGGATGGGGCCTGCGCGGGCAGGAGGGGACAGGCCGCCGCCCCGCCGTGCAGAGCTGCGTTCCTTGCGTGTTTCGGCAGGAATCGCTGTTGACTCGGTCTCGCTCTCCACGGCTTCCGGGCAGCTCCTCCGCCGGCCCTGCCGGTCCGCGGTTAGGCCGGCGCGGGGCACCGGTGACGGGACCTGCGTGCGTGCGTGCGTGCGTGCGTGCGTGAGGGGCTCTTGCGAGAAGAGCCTCACAATAAGCAGGCTCAGCTCCGGGGCGGCACTAGTAAATGGCATGGTCCTCGGGCGCCGTTAATTCGTGCCACGCGTTTGAGCTGGAATTCGAGAGAATAGTCTGTTATTTAAATGGCCCGATTGAAGAGTTGACTGGTACAAAAAGCCGGTGAGCGAACGGCTCACAGCCAGCGAGCGCTCCGTGTACCGCTGCTGAAGGGAGCAGGAGCAAAGCGCAGGCACCGGACTGACACAAGAGGAAAAAGTTAATTACCGTTGGAAATCACGGTTTCGGATTGTGAATTAGGACTCTAATTAGGGGTACGTTCACGACGACCGTTACCCTAAACTGCTTCCGATTGGTATTCTATTTCTGCTTCCTAATGAGAAATTTTTCATCTGATGGTGCTGCGGGGGTATCTTTAATGCATCAGTTTAAGATGGCTAGTGTTGTTAAACGGGCATTCATGATGCCCAGTTAGCGTTCGGTCTGTTTCTAAAATGAAATCTAAGTTTCTGTTCGTCGGATTTAATTGGCGTCGTTTTTTTTCTTTTAGCTCTACTTGGAAGGAATTGGTACCCGTCCCCTCCTCCCCCCCCCAACGGCTATGTTTGAATTTTGGCAGTCGTGACTCCCTGTTGGTTTCCTAATTTTCCTTTTATTTTAAATCTAAATCTTTTAGCGTTATGTTGGTTCACCACCGCCCGGGAATTCTTTTAGTACCTACCTTTTAGTACCTACCAAACGTAGCCGTTATTGAACGATTCCTTTTTTTATTTCTCTTTATCTAAAAATCTAAAGCTTCGATTACTCTTTTGGTTCTAAGCAGGAGTCACTGTTGCCTCCCAGCTTACTTACAGCGGTGTGATCGTTTAAGCGTCAGAGCCTCCCAATTAGTTTCCAGTTCAATTTGTTTAGCAGTGGTTATGTTTAAATGGAGCTGTTAACGACTCCCAATTAGTTTTCTGTCTTTATCACTTAAAGAGGGTCTCTAAACTATTAATCTTTTGAATTGCAATACGGACTGGGAATAATTACTGCCTGGTTCATTAAGTAATATCTGCCACTAAATTTAGTCATTACTCAATCCGAGGTAATACTTCTTCTCTTTAGGCGCGCTCTAATATTTTGTGACTTTACCACGAAGCGGATTAGCTAGGACGCGTGATTTTTTTCTTTTCCTGTTAGAGTTGTTTCGCTACAGGTATTACTTGCGGTTAGTGCTCTGTTGTGGATATTCTGCTGCTTGCCCTTTGATTCCATCAATGGGGAGTAAGTCCTGTCTGCAAAGTGGGAAGCAATAGCTAGAGCGGACGACGGGCAGTGTTTGCTCCCAAAGACTATTCTGGTTACTGCGACGGACATTTTTATTTTAAACGTTTTGGCGTTAACGAGCGGTAAAAATTAAACTAATAGAAACTGACCACTTTGGAATTCCCCAGGAAAAACCACCGGAGCGCCTCGACGCGACCGGAGCGAGGACGCCTGCCGCGGTCCGCTTGGGACGCTCGACGGTTTTGCACTCCGTCTCCAAAGTTTGAAGCTCCGCGGAGCGCCACCTCCCCGAGCGGCGACTCGGCCTGTAGCCACCGCCCGCTCTTCTCTCCGGCTCCGCCACCCGTTTTTCCAGCGCAGCCCAAAATCCCGGGGAAGCGAACCCGCGCGCGGCAGATAGGCCGCGACACCAAACCTCCGGCTGTCCAGCTGCGCCGCCCCCGACCGTCGCTGCTGCGCCAACGGGAGCCTCCGGCCGACGCAGTGCCGAGCGCCCGCGACCCCGTCGGCCGCCGGCTCTGCCAGCGGCGCGGTCCGGCGAAATCCGCGACGCTGCCGAGTCTGCGGCGAGTCCGGGGCGTGTTTTTTTAGCGAAGGAAAATGCCGTTTCAAGTCTCAAGTCCAACCTGCAAGGAAAAAGAAAGCCCGCGTAACAAGGCTAGACCCGTTCCTGTCTGTTGCAGAACTTGTACCAGCGCTACATTCTGGACGGGACCGAATGACAAAGCCGAATGACAGCCTGCAGGAATCCTCCTCTCAGAGCTCTCTGGTTGCAAAGGGAATATTGTAGATCACCAGCAGTTGTAAGACACTGAGACTCCTACTTTTCTCCATCTGCCTCCCTCAACAGAAATAAGTCCCAAAGGACAGAAAACACCAGGATAGGGTTGAAACCAAACCGAACCCAAACCAAAAACCAAAAAGCAAAACCAAGGAAAAACCGTCGGGGAAAAGAACCCCAAAGCATCAGGAACTGTACCAAGCACCTTAAGTAACACTGAAGTGACTCGAACCAAAACAAGTGACAAAGCACCTCAGGAGAGGTGCCAGGAAAGACAAATGAGTCCACACAGAGCAACGCCCGTGTCCTTCTGAGAGGACTAGGCAGGTGAGAGAAGGCCCTTTGAAGGCCCGTGGTTCTGAGAAGGCCACTTGTCACGCAGATTGATTCTGGTGCCTGGATGGGAAATGGAGGGGACTGAGGGGCACACAAAGGGGAGGGAGGAACTCGGACAGCTTACGGAGATGCCTGCGGTGCAAAGCCAAAAAGACGGCTGCAGGATGGCTCGGCGTCGGTGCCATCGACCCCCCTCAAAGATGCTGTGACCCCACTTGGGGACGACAACCTCTGGCCCTGGCGCCCCCGGGGCTGGGCGGAGGCAGCAGCGCTGGGCGTAGCTGGTGGCAGGGGGCCCGACGGGGTGGAACGCGTCCCGGCAGGGCCTGGCCAGGCCCAGGAGCACATCTGGTCCTCGCTGAGGGGCTGGAGCCGACGGGGGCCTGAGGAGTACAGGGGTGGCCTGGTGTCCCCGGCCGCAGCTCTTCCCTGCCGTAGCCGCCTGCGCTCCTGTCCGCGCCCGAAGCCCCATGCCCGCAGAGGCAGCTGGGTCTGGAGCTGCCAGCGCCAGCAGCCCCAGAGCAGAATGAGCTCCCTGAGCAGAGGCCGAGGCTCATATACCCCAGGCCCCGCCCCCGGGCAAGTGGTGGGGATGGAGCACAGGGGGGGGCGGTGCCGGTGGGGGGGGGGCGGTGGGCAGCAAGGCACGCCAACGGGAGGGTGGGGCATGGGGCAAAAAAGTCACGCCCACGGGGGGGCGATGCTGGGGTGGGGTGCAGAACAACAAAGGCAAAGCCGGGAAGGGGAGGGGGTGGGGGCCGGGCAGGGCACGGCCACTGTCGGCGAGGCCATGGGGGGGGCTGTGCTGGGGCGAGGTGCAAAGCAGCAAGGCACGCCCACGGGGGGGGCGGTGCCGGGGCGGGGCGCGGGGAAGCAAGGCACGCCCACGGGGGGGCGGTGCCGGGGCGGGGCGCGGGGAAGCAAGGCACGCCCACGGGGGGGCGGTGCCGGGGCGGGGGCATGGGGAAGCTGGGCACGCCCACGGGGGGGCGGGTACGGGCCGGGGCACGGGGAAGCTGGGCACGCCCACGGGGGATGGTGCCGGGGCGGGGCGCGGCGCGGGGAAGCAAGGCACGCCCACGGGGGGGCGGGGGCGGGGCGGGGCGCGGGGAAGCAAGGCACGCCCACGGGGGGGCGGTGCCGGGGTGGGGCGCGGGGAAGCAGGGCACGCCCACGGGGGGGGCAGTGCCGGGGCGGGGCGCGGGGAAGCAGGGCACGCCCACAGGGGCGGTGCCGGGGCAGAAAAGGCACACCCGGCGGGGGTCGGGGGGGGCAAGCAGGGCACGCCTACAGTGGCCAGTGCCGAAGAACAGCAGCAAGGCACGCTCACGGCGGGGGGGAGGCGCCGGGTGGATTTGGGGCCAGGCACACCCACCCTTGGCAAGGCCACCGAGTTGGGGGTGGCATGGGAAAAACCCCACCTGCCGCCACGGACGGAGGGATGGGGGGGCATAGACAGGTGCAGACGCGGTGCGCAGCCTCACGGCTGCTCGATAGTCTCACCTTCAAGTCCTAGGAAGGGAAATGCGGTCACAAACACTCCTCACAAAAAACAAGTTGCCATCCTGCAGGAAGTTCAGAATTCCGGGAAAATCCAGTGCACCTAGAACAAAACAGCACCAAAACTATCAGTTAAAAAGGCTGTGTGTTTTAAAACCCTCCTGTCACCCCTGAACACCCCGTAGGAAACTGCCGACGTAAAAAAAAAAAAAAAAAAAACAAAAACCAAAAAAACCCAAAAAAAAACCCAAACCCAAGCTGCATCCCAGGGCACTCTCTCCTGTGGGTGCCGCTGGACCCTGCCCAGTCCCACAGCTCTCGCCTCGCACAGAAGGAGCTCCCTGGGCAGAGCCCGGGGCTCAGCTACTCCAGGCCCCCCCGCACCGAACCGGCACTTGGGCATCCTGGAGGACTGCGGGCCCATAGAGCGCAAGTTCGGAGGACTGAGGGGCACTTCCGGCATCATGGAGGACCGCGGGGAAGCGGCGGGAGCCTGCCGGAGCCCCGGAGGAGCCGGTGAGTCCCCCGCGAAACGAGTGCCGACGGCGGCCGCGGCGGCGGCGGCGCCGCCGTCTCGGGGCCGCATCCGCGTCATTTCTCTCCGGAGCTGCGGCCGGTGCTTGGAGGGGGGGGGGGGGGGGGGTATGGCGCCGCCATCTTGTGAAGGCTGAGGCTGCTCGCGGCGGGGATGGGGCCTGCGCGGGCAGGAGGGGACAGGCCGCCGCCCCGCCGTGCAGAGCTGCGTTCCTTGCGTGTTTCGGCAGGAATCGCTGTTGACTCGGTCTCGCTCTCCACGGCTTCCGGGCAGCTCCTCCGCCGGCCCTGCCGGTCCGCGGTTAGGCCGGCGCGGGGCACCGGTGACGGGACCTGCGTGCGTGCGTGCGTGCGTGCGTGCGTGAGGGGCTCTTGCGAGAAGAGCCTCACAATAAGCAGGCTCAGCTCCGGGGCGGCACTAGTAAATGGCATGGTCCTCGGGCGCCGTTAATTCGTGCCACGCGTTTGAGCTGGAATTCGAGAGAATAGTCTGTTATTTAAATGGCCCGATTGAAGAGTTGACTGGTACAAAAAGCCGGTGAGCGAACGGCTCACAGCCAGCGAGCGCTCCGTGTACCGCTGCTGAAGGGAGCAGGAGCAAAGCGCAGGCACCGGACTGACACAAGAGGAAAAAGTTAATTACCGTTGGAAATCACGGTTTCGGATTGTGAATTAGGACTCTAATTAGGGGTACGTTCACGACGACCGTTACCCTAAACTGCTTCCGATTGGTATTCTATTTCTGCTTCCTAATGAGAAATTTTTCATCTGATGGTGCTGCGGGGGTATCTTTAATGCATCAGTTTAAGATGGCTAGTGTTGTTAAACGGGCATTCATGATGCCCAGTTAGCGTTCGGTCTGTTTCTAAAATGAAATCTAAGTTTCTGTTCGTCGGATTTAATTGGCGTCGTTTTTTTTCTTTTAGCTCTACTTGGAAGGAATTGGTACCCGTCCCCTCCTCCCCCCCCCAACGGCTATGTTTGAATTTTGGCAGTCGTGACTCCCTGTTGGTTTCCTAATTTTCCTTTTATTTTAAATCTAAATCTTTTAGCGTTATGTTGGTTCACCACCGCCCGGGAATTCTTTTAGTACCTACCTTTTAGTACCTACCAAACGTAGCCGTTATTGAACGATTCCTTTTTTTATTTCTCTTTATCTAAAAATCTAAAGCTTCGATTACTCTTTTGGTTCTAAGCAGGAGTCACTGTTGCCTCCCAGCTTACTTACAGCGGTGTGATCGTTTAAGCGTCAGAGCCTCCCAATTAGTTTCCAGTTCAATTTGTTTAGCAGTGGTTATGTTTAAATGGAGCTGTTAACGACTCCCAATTAGTTTTCTGTCTTTATCACTTAAAGAGGGTCTCTAAACTATTAATCTTTTGAATTGCAATACGGACTGGGAATAATTACTGCCTGGTTCATTAAGTAATATCTGCCACTAAATTTAGTCATTACTCAATCCGAGGTAATACTTCTTCTCTTTAGGCGCGCTCTAATATTTTGTGACTTTACCACGAAGCGGATTAGCTAGGACGCGTGATTTTTTTCTTTTCCTGTTAGAGTTGTTTCGCTACAGGTATTACTTGCGGTTAGTGCTCTGTTGTGGATATTCTGCTGCTTGCCCTTTGATTCCATCAATGGGGAGTAAGTCCTGTCTGCAAAGTGGGAAGCAATAGCTAGAGCGGACGACGGGCAGTGTTTGCTCCCAAAGACTATTCTGGTTACTGCGACGGACATTTTTATTTTAAACGTTTTGGCGTTAACGAGCGGTAAAAATTAAACTAATAGAAACTGACCACTTTGGAATTCCCCAGGAAAAACCACCGGAGCGCCTCGACGCGACCGGAGCGAGGACGCCTGCCGCGGTCCGCTTGGGACGCTCGACGGTTTTGCACTCCGTCTCCAAAGTTTGAAGCTCCGCGGAGCGCCACCTCCCCGAGCGGCGACTCGGCCTGTAGCCACCGCCCGCTCTTCTCTCCGGCTCCGCCACCCGTTTTTCCAGCGCAGCCCAAAATCCCGGGGAAGCGAACCCGCGCGCGGCAGATAGGCCGCGACACCAAACCTCCGGCTGTCCAGCTGCGCCGCCCCCGACCGTCGCTGCTGCGCCAACGGGAGCCTCCGGCCGACGCAGTGCCGAGCGCCCGCGACCCCGTCGGCCGCCGGCTCTGCCAGCGGCGCGGTCCGGCGAAATCCGCGACGCTGCCGAGTCTGCGGCGAGTCCGGGGCGTGTTTTTTTAGCGAAGGAAAATGCCGTTTCAAGTCTCAAGTCCAACCTGCAAGGAAAAAGAAAGCCCGCGTAACAAGGCTAGACCCGTTCCTGTCTGTTGCAGAACTTGTACCAGCGCTACATTCTGGACGGGACCGAATGACAAAGCCGAATGACAGCCTGCAGGAATCCTCCTCTCAGAGCTCTCTGGTTGCAAAGGGAATATTGTAGATCACCAGCAGTTGTAAGACACTGAGACTCCTACTTTTCTCCATCTGCCTCCCTCAACAGAAATAAGTCCCAAAGGACAGAAAACACCAGGATAGGGTTGAAACCAAACCGAACCCAAACCAAAAACCAAAAAGCAAAACCAAGGAAAAACCGTCGGGGAAAAGAACCCCAAAGCATCAGGAACTGTACCAAGCACCTTAAGTAACACTGAAGTGACTCGAACCAAAACAAGTGACAAAGCACCTCAGGAGAGGTGCCAGGAAAGACAAATGAGTCCACACAGAGCAACGCCCGTGTCCTTCTGAGAGGACTAGGCAGGTGAGAGAAGGCCCTTTGAAGGCCCGTGGTTCTGAGAAGGCCACTTGTCACGCAGATTGATTCTGGTGCCTGGATGGGAAATGGAGGGGACTGAGGGGCACACAAAGGGGAGGGAGGAACTCGGACAGCTTACGGAGATGCCTGCGGTGCAAAGCCAAAAAGACGGCTGCAGGATGGCTCGGCGTCGGTGCCATCGACCCCCCTCAAAGATGCTGTGACCCCACTTGGGGACGACAAACCTCTGGCCCTCCTGGCGCCCCCGGGGCTGGGCGGAGGCAGCAGCGCTGGGCGTAGCTGGTGGCAGGGGGCCCGACGGGGTGGAACGCGTCCCGGCAGGGCCTGGCCAGGCCCAGGAGCACATCTGGTCCTCGCTGAGGGGCTGGAGCCGACGGGGGCCTGAGGAGTACAGGGGTGGCCTGGTGTCCCCGGCCGCAGCTCTTCCCTGCCGTAGCCGCCTGCGCTCCTGTCCGCGCCCGAAGCCCCATGCCCGCAGAGGCAGCTGGGTCTGGAGCTGCCAGCGCCAGCAGCCCAGAGCAGAATGAGCTCCCTGAGCATGAGGCCGAGGCTCATATACCCCAGGCCCCGCCCCCGGGCAAGTGGTGGGGATGGAGCACAGGGGGGGGCGGTGCCGGTGGGGGGGGGGCGGTGGGCAGCAAGGCACGCCAACGGGAGGGTGGGGCATGGGGCAAAAAAGTCACGCCCACGGGGGGGCGATGCTGGGGTGGGGTGCAGAACAACAAAGGCAAAGCCGGGAAGGGGAGGGGGTGGGGGCCGGGCAGGGCACGGCCACTGTCGGCGAGGCCATGGGGGGGCTGTGCTGGGGCGAGGTGCAAAGCAGCAAGGCACGCCCACGGGGGGGGCGGTGCCGGGGCGGGGCGCGGGGAAGCAAGGCACGCCCACGGGGGGGCGGTGCCGGGGCGGGGCGCGGGGAAGCAAGGCACGCCCACGGGGGGGCGGTGCCGGGGCGGGGGCATGGGGAAGCTGGGCACGCCCACGGGGGGGCGGGGTACGGGCCGGGGCACGGGGAAGCTGGGCACGCCCACGGGGGATGGTGCCGGGGCGGGGCGCGGCGCGGGGAAGCAAGGCACGCCCACGGGGGGGCGGGGGCGGGGCGGGGCGCGGGGAAGCAAGGCACGCCCACGGGGGGGCGGTTGCCGGGGTGGGGCGCGGGGAAGCAGGGCACGCCCACGGGGGGGGCAGTGCCGGGGCGGGGCGCGGGGAAGCAGGGCACGCCCACAGGGGCGGTGCCGGGGCAGAAGAAAGCACACCCGGCGGGGGTCGGGGGGGGCAAGCAGGGCACGCCTACAGTGGCCAGTGCCGAAGAACAGCAGCAAGGCACGCTCACGGCGGGGGGGAGGCGCCGGGTGGATTTGGGGCCAGGCACACCCACCCTTGGCAAGGCCACCGAGTTGGGGGTGGCATGGGAAAAACCCCACCTGCCGCCACGGACGGAGGGATGGGGGGGCATAGACAGGTGCAGACGCGGTGCGCAGCCTCACGGCTGCTCGATAGTCTCACCTTCAAGTCTAGGAAGGGAAATGCGGTCACAAACACTCCTCACAAAAAACAAGTTGCCATCCTGCAGGAAGTTCAGAATTCCGGGAAAATCCAGTGCACCTAGAACAAAACAGCACCAAAACTATCAGTTAAAAAGGCTGTGTGTTTTAAACCCTCCTGTCACCCCTGAACACCCCGTAGGAAACTGCCGACGTAAAAAAAAAAAAAAAAAAACAAAAACCAAAAAAACCCAAAAAAAAAAAACCCAAACCCAAGCTGCATCCCAGGGCACTCTCTCCTGTGGGTGCCGCTGGACCCTGCCCAGTCCCACAGCTCTCGCCTCGCACAGAAGGAGCTCCCTGGGCAGAGCCCGGGGCTCAGCTACTCCAGGCCCCCCCGCACCGAACCGGCACTTGGGCATCCTGGAGGACTGCGGGCCCATAGAGCGCAAGTTCGGAGGACTGAGGGGCACTTCCGGCATCATGGAGGACCGCGGGGAAGCGGCGGGAGCCTGCCGGAGCCCCGGAGGAGCCGGTGAGTCCCCCGCGAAACGAGTGCCGACGGCGGCCGCGGCGGCGGCGGCGCCGCCGTCTCGGGGCCGCATCCGCGTCATTTCTCTCCGGAGCTGCGGCCGGTGCTTGGAGGGGGGGGGGGGGGGGGGGTATGGCGCCGCCATCTTGTGAAGGCTGAGGCTGCTCGCGGCGGGGATGGGGCCTGCGCGGGCAGGAGGGGACAGGCCGCCGCCCCGCCGTGCAGAGCTGCGTTCCTTGCGTGTTTCGGCAGGAATCGCTGTTGACTCGGTCTCGCTCTCCACGGCTTCCGGGCAGCTCCTCCGCCGGCCTGAACCG